>NW_016840671.1:0-1404 GCF_001698545.2 Rhinopithecus bieti
TGGCCCTCCCACAGCTGCCGCAGCACGCCCGTGCTCTGCGCTTGCCTCACCAGCTCTCTGCTCACTTTTCTCTCTCCTGTTTTCTCTCTGCTTCTCTCCAACTGCCAGCTGATCGGGTCAGGCAAGTTCATCCGGACCTGAGAGCCCCAGCCCCACTTCGACCTTTAAACAGATCCTCCTCTTCTCGGAGGCCTGCCTTTCCAAGCCTGACTGGGCGAGTGTCCTGTGACTTGACAGTGGCTCCCCAGCCCTAAAGCCAGCCCCCTTCATCTGTGACTTAGTCTGTTGTAGTGGTGAGCTGACACATCCAGGTGTGACCGTTGCTGAAACCTTGTGCCCCTTCTGTGGCACGCCCTGCCCTGTTCTATAAATATCTATAAATACTCATATATATAGATATGATACGATATATATATATATAGATATAGATACGTGCACACACACACACACACCTACACATGGCCGACCGCCTTGCCTCTAGCGCTGGGAATCAGTCACCGTGCTGTCCTTGTGGAGTCTTGTGGCCCAACAAGAGGAAGCTGTCCCCTGACATTGCCCCTCGAAAGTACGCCACCTCCAGTGAGCCTCCCTGTGATGCCCGGCCTGTGGACAGCCAGCCCCCACCACCCCTCCCACCCCCAACAAGCATGGGGGCGCGGTGCAGGCAGCTGTGTGGACTGACAGCTTCTACCAGTCCTGCTGTCCCTCGACTGAGAATCAAACCCATTTCTGGATGACGGGGAATGTATCCTCTGCTGGCTGTGTTTTCTGTGGAGCTCAGGGGAGGGAAAAGGCCAAGCCATTTCTAGGGTGCTGTTGGGAGCAGTGTAAAGGCCACACCCTTTCCGAGGGACACTTTTCCTGGAAAGCCCCTAGAGCTTAGGTGAAGCCGGCTCTGGCCACTAGAAAGCAGGGCCATGAACTCAGCCTGGAGGAACCTGCGGGGCAGCAGGCACTCTGGAGGGACAGATGGAACAGGTCACCAGGTGCATTGGAGGGACAGACAGAACAGGCCACCAGGTGCAGACAGGAAAGGGAGGCAGGGGCATGGAACGGAAGAAGCCTGGGGTGGATGGAAGTCAGTGCCCTTGGGTGCTGGTATCTGTCTTCCCGGCCACCGCTAGATGAGGCTTCTGAGCCTGTTGGCTGTCAGGGCTGGACTGTGCCCCATAGGCGCCATGGCAGTCCCCGTGAAATCCACCAGGTGTCACCAGGCAGCATACAGGTAACAGGCCTGGAAGGTCCCCAACAGCCCAGCAGGATATGCTCAGATACTCGGGGGCTCCTTGTACAGTGGCACAAACTCCAGGACCCAGTGAGGGAAACAGGAACACACCAGGCTGAGCAGTATGGATAAATCTATTTATTCTAAACTGAAAAGCAAAATAAACAGTTGCATCAGCA
>NW_016840672.1:0-1896 GCF_001698545.2 Rhinopithecus bieti
GCCAGGTAAAAAAATTTTAAAAGACATCCTTAAGAATATGATACTCTGGTGGTTTCTGTAGAAGACAAATGGTAGAGAAACCTGAAAACAATGTTCTCTGTGGTGTTTTCCAGAAAACCTAGAGGTCCAGTCTGGGGTATCTCAAAGAGGAGTTTGTTAACACATTTATAGGTTTTGCAATGAGTCAATAGTCCAGGCTTATCCTCTGGGATAGCAAAACATTAGGGCTACACATAAATAAGTCTATAGGAGGTCATTTCTCCCAGGATTCAGTAAATAAATATCTGTTTTCTTTCTTTCCTTCAGCCAAAATGTGAAGGACTTTATAGGCCCTGAATGCAGATAGAAAGATATAACTAAAATCAGCATGATAAAAAGCATTAGTAGAGAAGCTATTGAATCTACTACTATAAAAAAGAAACTGAGGCACCTGGGGGAAGGGGCGACTGTGGGCACAGCTTCGGCAGACTTAAACGTTCCTGCCTGCTGGCTCTGAAGAGAGCAGCAGATCTCCCACCACAGCACTTGAGCTCTGATAAGGGTCAGACTGCCTCCTCAACTGGGTCCCTGATCCCCATGCCTCCTGACTGGGAGACACCTCCCAGCAGCGGTCAACAGACATCTCATACAGGAGAGCTCCAGCTGGCATCTGGCAGGTGCCCCTCTGGGACGAAGATTCCAGAGGAAGGAACAGGCAGCAATCTTTGCTGTTTTGCAGCCTCTGCTGGTGATACTCAGGCAAACAGGGTCTGGAGTGGACCTCCAGCAAACTCCAGCAGACCTGCAGAAGAAGGTCCTGACTATTAGAAGGAAAACCAACAAACAGAAAGCAACAGCATCAACATCAACAAAAAGGATGCCCACACAAAAACTCCATCCGAAGGTCACCAACATCAAAGACCAAAGGTAGATAAATCCATGATGATGAGGAAAAGCCAGCGCAAAAAGGCTGAAAGTTCCAAAAACCAGAATGCCTCTTCTCCTCCAAAGGATCACAACTCCTCGCCAGCAAGGGAACAAAACTGGGCAGAGGATGAGTTTGATGAATTGATAGAAGTAGGCTACAGAAGGTGGGTAATAACAAACTCCTCTGAACTAAAGGAGAATGTTCTAACCCAATGCAAGGAAGTTAAGAACCTTGACTAAAAAGTGACAGGAACTGCTAACTAGAATAACCAGTTTAGAGAAGAACGTAAATGACCTGATGGAGCTGAAAAACACAGCACGAGAATGTCGCGAAGCATATACAAGTATCAATAGCCAAATCGATCAAGCAGAAGAAAGGATATCAGAGATTGAATATCGACTTAATGAAATAAAGCATGAAGACAAAGTTAGAGAAAAAAGAATGACAAGGAATGAACAAAACCTCCAAGAAATATGGGACTATATGAAAAAACTAAACCTATGTTTGATTGGTGTACCTGAAAGTCATGGGGAAAATGGAACCAAGTTGGAAAACACACTTCAGGATATTATCCAGGAGAGCTTCCCCAACCTAGCAAGGCAGGCCAACATTCAAATTTAGGAATTACCGAAAACATCGTACAGATACTCCTTGAGAAGAGCAACCCCAAGACACAAAATCATCAGATTCACCAAGGCTGAAATGAAGGAAAAAATGTTAAGGGCAGCCAGAGAGAAAGGTCGGGTTACCCACAAAGGGAAGCCCATCAGACTAACAGCAGATCTCTCTGCAGAAACCCTACAAGCCAGAAGAGAGTGGGGACCAATATTCAACATTCTTAAAGAATTTTTTTTGTCAGACAAAATTTAACTTTTATGAGATTTCAGTTTTGAAATACACAACTCTTACAGGTAACAAATCTGCACATTCTGTATATGTATCCCAGAACTTAAAGTATAATAAAACTTTTAAAATTTAAAAAAAGGTAC
>NW_016840673.1:0-1596 GCF_001698545.2 Rhinopithecus bieti
GCTCGGTGCCCTGAAGATCCCGCTGCACCCACAGCTGCAGGCGTGGCTGGCAGCACGAGCTTGGCTGCAGGGGCCCAGGAGCATGTGTGCCTGGCAGGAGCTGCCCTCCTGGAGCCGCACTACGGGTACCGTCATTTTAGAGGCAGGTACCTGATATCAACCATGACAATCAACCCTGCCACCCTGAATTACAGCCATGTCCTCAGCGGGCCACTATTTATGCTGACAATTACAAAGAGCTTGAACTCGCTGTCCCAAGAGGCAACAAGCCCTTCATTATCACGGCCGCAAGCCTCTGTGCGGCCCTCCTCCCCCGCTGCTTCCCATCGGAGCAACGTGAAGTCCCATGACAGTGACTCAGAGCCAGCCCAGTAGCTTCAGTGCAGGAAAAATCACAAACACTCAAACACATCCTAAACATGGGCAGTTGGTAGGAGCCGATTCCTAAATTAAACCTGTTCAGAAGCTTTCTGGGCTAGCACAGCTCTGATCACAGACTTGCGCTTTCTGCTCCCTGTGAAGGGCGGCCAGGAGGCCGGGCTCTGCCATTCTGCAGGCTCCGCTACGTGGAGTCCGCCCTGTGGCCTCGGTGGCCTGTGCCAGTGTGACCGTCGCCCGCAGTGAACACTCGGCACAGCGCAGCAGGCTTGGGGAAGAACAGAAAGTGACCTCTAAGCCCGCAGAAGACGCTAAGCCACGCACGGCCTCACGCGCACTGCGTGTCAATCGCGGCCGAAGCAGGAACGAGCTCTTAATAGTTCCAGTAAATGCAAAGGCCGCCCTGGAAAACTGCGTGAACCTTTCTGACTACTCACAGGTGAGGAGCCACTGCCTGAGCCACAAAGGTAAAGAATTAACCTGAAACTGCATATTATAAAACTTATTTTTAAATGACGGCGCTTAATTTAGAAGACTCCCAAAGAATACTGCATTAGAAAGTGACAGAGTGGGCCGGGCGTGGTGGCTCAAGCCTGTAATCCCAGCACTTTGGGAGGCCGAGACGGGCGGATCACGAGGTCAGGAGATCGAGACCATCCTGGCGAACACGGTGAAACCCTGTCTCTACTAAAAAAAAAACAAAAATAACTAGCCGGGCGAGGTGGCGGGCGCCTGTAGTCCCAGCTACTCGGGAGGCTGAGGCAGGAGAATGGCGTGAACCCGGGAGGCGGAGCCTGCAGTGAGCTGAGATCCGGCCACTGCACTCCAGCCTGGGCGACAGAGCGAGACTCTGTCTAAAAAAAAAAAAAAAAAAGAAAGAAAGTGACAGAGTGAAACCGTGAGGTCTCTGGAAATTTCACCAAATGTTGTGTCAAAACTGGGAAACAGAAGAACCGCACCTGATGAAACATTTCATTCATCACTCGAGTCCTCCCCACATACGAAGCTATGTAAAAAGTGTTCCCAGAAGGTAAAGTGAGCAGGAGGGCTGTGAACACACAAAGAGAGAGCCACTTCGTCCACGGACCACAACAAAAGAAACGCTAACGAGTGCCGATGACACGCTGGAGTCCAGGGCTCTGGGCGCAGCTGGGACGGGGACACTCAGGGTCCCACTGTCCAGATGGGAAACCAGGGTGGAAGCACCAGGGAGCCTGT
>NW_016840674.1:0-4287 GCF_001698545.2 Rhinopithecus bieti
AGGAAAGCTTTTACACTGTTGGTGGGAGTGTAAATTAGTTCACCTATTGTAGAAGACAGTGTGGCGATTCCTCCAGGATCTAGAACCAGAAATACCATTTGATTCAGCAATCCCATTACTGGGTATATACCCAAAGGAATATAAATCACTCTGCTATAAAGACACATGCACCCGTATGTTTATTGCAGCACTATTTACAATAGCAAAGACTTGGAACCAACTCAAATGCCCATCAATGATTGACTGGATAAAGAAAATGTGGCATATATAAACCATGGAAACCAACAGTATACTAAAACAGTAAACCCCACAGTATACTAAATCTTAGGGATGTTGCTAAAACAATGGTTAGAAGAAAATACATAGCATTAAGAGAAATACCTAATGTAGATGATGGGTTGATGGGTGCAGCAAACCACCATGGCACGTATATACCTATGTGACAAACCTGCATGTTCTACACATGTATCCCAGAACTTAAAGTAAAATTTTAAAAAATAAATAAATAAATAAATAAATAAATAAATAAATAAATAACAGAGAAAAAGAAATGCTAAAAGGAGTCCTTCAGGCTGAAAGGAAATAACACTACATAGTAACTTGAGCTGTGGGAAGAAATAAATATCAATGATAAATACAGCTGTATAGGCAAATATAGAAGTTAGTATTTTATATTGTTTGTTTACAACTATATCTTTGCTTCCTATGTGATTTAAAACAAAAATGAATAAAAATAATTAAAAATCTATGTTAATTGTTACCCATGTATAAACATGTAATTTGTGACAATAACAACCTGAGAGGGGGACAGAACTGGATATGATAAAAGTAGAGTTAATGTATATTATTCAAGTTCAGTTGGTATCAATTCAAACTAGATTGTTATAAACTTAGGATGTTAACTATAATTACCATAGTAACCACTAATAATATAACTCAATGAAAGTAGGTAAAAAGGAAGTAAATAGAGAATGAAGGGCGCGGTGGCTCACGCCCGTCATCCCAGCACTTTGGGAGGCTGAGACGGGCAGATCACAAGGTCAGGAGATTGATACCACCCTGGCTAACACGGTGAAACCCTGTCTCTACTAAAAAAAAAATACAAAAAACTAGCCGGGTGTGGTGGCGGGCACCTGTAGTCCCAGCTACTTGGGAGGCTGAGGCAGGAGAATGGCGTAAACCCGGGAGGCGGAGCTTGCAGTGAGCTGAGATCCGGCCACTGCACTCCAGCCTGGGCGACAGAGCTAGACTCCGTCTCAAAAAAAAAAAAAAAAAAAAAAAATTAAGGCAGTAATAAAGAAATTGAGGAATAAGAAAGATTTAAAAAATAGCAAAATGGCAGAAGTAAGTTCCCATTTATCAGTAATCACTTTGAATGTCAATGTATTAAACTCACCAATTAAAAGACTGATTGGCAAAATGGAGTTTTAAATGATCCAATTATATACTGTTTACAAGAGATTTAGTTTAGACCTAAAGACACAAATAGGTTGGAAGTGAAAGAATGAAAAAGATATTCCATGCAATTAGTAACCAATAGACAGCTAGAGTGTCTGTACTAATACCAGAAAAAATAAATTTTAAGAAAAAGTTAAAAGAGACAAAGGACACTGTATGTTGATTTTTAAAAGGTCTTATCAATAAAATATAACAGTTATAATCATACACGCATCAAATAACATAACACCAAAATAAATGAAGAAAACATTGACAGAATTGGAGAGACAGTTCTACAATATTTAGAAACTTCAATACCTCACTTTCAATTATGAATAGAATACCTAGACAGATGATAAATAATGAAAGAATAGCACTATAAAGCAATTAAACTTAATCAACATATATGGAACAGTCTACCCAACAACAGCAAAATTGGTATTCTTTTCAAATCTTCATGGAATATTTTTTAGATCAACACTCTCTTAGGTTATAAAACAACTGTCAATAAATGTTAAAATATGAAATTATACAAAAAATGTTTTCCGACCACAATGGAATGAAGACAGAAGTCAACAACAGAGGGAAGCTGAAAAATATGGAAATATATGGAAATTAAACAGTATACTCTTAAATAATCAATAGATCAAAGAAGAAATTACTAGAGAAAATAAACTTTGAAATAAATGAAAAAAAACCCACAGTATACTAAATCTTAGGGATATTGCTAAAACAATGATTAGAAGAAGACACATAGTTGTAAATGCCTATTTTATTAAGAAAAAAAGATTATAAATGAGTCAACCATTACATCTAAGGAGCTAGAAAAAGAACAGCAAACTAAATCCAAAGCTAGAAGAAAGGAAGGACATAATAAAAATTAGAATGGAGATGAACAAAAAAGAGAACAGAATAATAAGAACTCTAAACTCACTAAAAATAAACAAAGTGTTAACTCTTTATGATCACAGATTTGGCATTGAATTCTTAGATTTGACATGAAAAGCATGAGCAATGAAGAAAAAGAGATAGGCTGCATAAAATTAAATTTTGCACATCAAAATATATTAACACAAAAATAAAATGAAAAGACAATCTATAGAATGGAAAAAATATTTGCCCATCATACATCAGATGAGAGTTTAGTATTCAGAATATATAAAGATACATATAAAGAACCCTTACAACTCAACAACAAAAAAACAAACTATCCAATTTTAAAATGGGCAAAGGACTTTGAAAAGACATTTCTCCAAAGATGAAAAGTCATCTTTGGGGAAATACATGAAAACACACTAATACATGAAAAGTCATTCGACATCACTGATCATTAAGGAAATGTAAATCAAAACCACAATAAAATCACATGCACTTTTTGAAAAATGATACTTTCATTGCTTTCCTCTGAAGAATCCTTTCAGAGCTCATTTTATGTCTTTATTACTCAGACTTTAAGATGAAAGGGTTTAGTAAGGGTTTAACTACAGTGCACATCACCGAGGCAGTTGCATTTGAGCATGAGTTGTGGGTAGCAGCAAAACTAAGGTACAACCCTGTTCTCCTACAATAAAATAAGGACATATCTGAGAGGTGAGACACACAGGTGGGAAATGCTTTATGCTTTCCCTGAGCTGATGAGATTGTACATATGGATGAAATAATCTTAGAGAAAGAGTAAAAAAATACCAGCAATGGGACCACCACTCAGCAGCACAGTTGTACAATACCTCAGTACGTCTTTGAGAAAGGTATCAGAACAGGCAAGGTGGACCACTTAATTAAATTCACAGAAAACATTTGGGATTTACAAGTATGTACAAAACAAGCTTTTTGTCTGTATGTAACAAAGTTTGTCATCTGAGTAAAGGATTGGCATAAGGTCTATATAATTTCATGTATCATCTTGCTGTTTCTTCTTAAAATTTTCCAGTGTTACCTAAAAATCTGACTTCTTCCATTGTCCCAACTAATATTCTCCTCTTTAAAAATTATGTCATAAGCATTAAAGTATAGTAAATGAAAAAAAGAAAAAACATGAGATACCACTTCACACACAGTAGGATTATTACTTTTTTTTTGAGACGGAGTCTCACTCTGTTGCCCAGGCTGGAGTGCAGTGGTGTGATCCCGGCTCACTGCATCGTCCACCTCCCAGGTTCAAGCGATTCTCCTGCCTCAGCCTCCCGAGTAGCTGGGACTACAGGTGCATGCCACCATGCCCAGCTAAGTTTTTGTGTTTTTAGTAGAGATGGGTTTTCACCAGGATGGTCTCAATCTCCTGACTTCATGATCTGCCCACCTCATCCTCCCAAACGGCTGGGAATACAGGCATGAGCCACTGTGCCTGGCCAAGATGATTATTAAAAATAATAATAATAAAAAGTGTTGGGGAGTGGAGCAAGACGGCCAAATAGGAACAGCTCCAGTCTCCAACTCCCAGCGCGAGCGACACAGAAGACCGGTGATTTCTGCATTTTCAACTGAGGTACTGGGGACATCTCACTAGGGAGTGCCGGACAATCGGTGCTGGTCAGCTGCTGCAGCCCGACCAGCGAGAGCTGAAGCAGGGCGAGGCATCGCCTCACCTGGAAAGCGCAAGGGGGAAGGGAATCCCTTTTCCTAGCCAGGGGAACTGAGACACACAACACCTGGAAAATCGGGTAACTCCCACCCCAATACCACGCTTTAAGCAACGGCACACCAGAAGAATATATCCCTCACCTGGCCGGGAGGGTCCCACGCCCACGGAGCCTCCCTCATTGTTAACACAGCAGTCTGCGGCGATCTAACCGCGAGGCAGCAGCGAGGCTGGGGGAGGGGTGCCCGCCATTGCTGAGGCTTAAGTAGGTA
>NW_016840675.1:0-352 GCF_001698545.2 Rhinopithecus bieti
TTCAGAAGAAGAAATACAAAACACGAACAGGTATATGAAAAATACTCAGCATCATAATCATCAGAGAACTGGAAATCAAAACCACAATGGGATAGTATCTCGCCCCAGTTAGAAAGGCTGTTATTAAAAGGAACGCTATGAGTAGAAATGTTTTAAAGAGTGTGGAGACTTTGCAAAAAACTAAAAATAAAATGGCTATATAATCTAGCAATCCCATTACGGGGTATTTATTCAAAGGAAAGACAATCAGTACACCAAAGGGATACCTGGTCCACCATGTTTATAACTACAACACTGCTCATAATAGCCAAGATACAAAATCAACTGAGGCCGGGCGCGGTGGCTCACGCCC
>NW_016840676.1:0-946 GCF_001698545.2 Rhinopithecus bieti
TGATGGTCTGCCATGACAGGAGTGGAGGTGTCGCACACTCGGGGGTCTACAGGCATGGGGAAATCAGGAAAAGGGTTAGTAGGATTGTTGGAGTCATTTGAGTTAGCCAATACTAGAAGCAGATGGCGGGTGGGGTGGGGGGCGCTAGTAGGGATGGAGATACAGGCTTTCAGTTGACTTAAGACATCTCGGCCTAGTAGAGGAGTGGGGCATGAGGGGATGATGAGGAAAGAGTGTGCAAAATAGTTGTTGGCCAGGCAGCAATTAAGAGGTGGGGTTTTCCGAGGGCTGGACGGGGAGCCATTGACTCCTACAACAGAAGTATTGGAGGGAAGGCTAGGCCCTTCGAAAGACGGCAAAACAGAGTAGGTAGCCCCGCTGTCGATTAAAAAATTAATTGTCTTTACCCGCTACCAGGAGAGTTACCTGCGGCTCGGCGAGGGTGATGGGGGTCCCCGAGTCCCGGCACCTTCAGTCATCGTCCAGATGTAAGAGCTGGAAGGAGCTCCCAGGATCCTGAGAAGGGACATCACGTTGATACGCCATGCCCGTTTTCAGGGTGGGGCAGTCTGACTTCCAATGCCCTTCTGGATGGCACGCTGGGCATGGAGTTGTTGGGAGATGAGGGTTAGGACACTTTTTAGCCCAGTGTCTAGCTACTCCGCACTTGTAGCACGGCCGTGTTGGCTCAGGCGGTTGGGGACTCTGGGGACATGTATCAGCCCAATGCCCTGGGGCACCGCATTTATAGCAAGCCCCTTTTGTTGTCTTTGAGTTTCTGGGGGTTTTGCTCTCTGGTTTTGGGTTAAGGCTAGGCTGCAGAGCAGCAACTAAGGCTTGGGTCTGGAGCTGTACATTCTGTTTTAGGCGGGCCTGTCATTGGGCCTCAGCGTTTCCTCCCTTGAATTATAGACCTTGAAGGCCGACTTGACTAGGTCTTGAATAG
>NW_016840677.1:0-489 GCF_001698545.2 Rhinopithecus bieti
CAGCCAGGTTAGAATCCAGCAAAGCCTGAGCTTAAAAAGTCTTTTCAACTTTTTTTTTTTCTGTAGAGACAGGGTCTTGCTGTATTGCCCAGGCTAGTCTCAAACTCCTGGCTTCAAGGAATCCTCTCATTTTTGCCTCCCAAGTGCTGGGATTACAGATGTGAGCCACCACGCCAGCCCTTTGAGCTTTTTTTTAAAAAAATCACATGCATTGTTCATATTTTTAAAAACTAAAACAATACAAAAGGAAACAGAGTGAAAAGTTAGTCTTCCTCTCACTCCTGAATTTCTGTGCACCAGTTTCTTCACTCTAAGGCGACAGTGTATTCTTGCAGAGATTGTTCACGCATAGAAAGTTGCATGAACTTTCTAAAGTTTCTATAGCACCTGTATATCTCCAGCACCTATATATCATCTTTATTCATTACGTACATGAAAAAATACTACTTGTGTTTTTGCACACTGCTTTTGAAATTTTATTTATTTTTT
>NW_016840678.1:0-945 GCF_001698545.2 Rhinopithecus bieti
AGTGAAACTCCATCTCCAAAAAAAAAAGAGTCTTCCAAGATACACTGGTTCTCCATCCAGGAGAGGCTGGGACTTAAGTGGCGCCCTCCTGGACATGCAGTTCGCTGGAAGAGTGGGGTTTTCTCAGGAGTCTGGCCCCAACAGGAGGCACTTGTCAGCCAAGATCTCCGGGGCTGAGCAGGCAGTGGGCTCTGTGGGAAAAGGCTTGTTCCATCGAGAGCCCCTGGTCATCCCAAGTCCCTAACTGTATCCACCCAGAATGCAAGTCAGGTCAATATTTATTGAGCACCTACTCTGCGCCAAGTGACTGTGCTAGAGATTTCTAAGTGAGCAAGACAGACAAAGAGCTCTACCCTCATGGAGTTTAAGAGGCAGACAACAAAATACATAAGCAAAGGACAGACCATGCTGGAAAGTTCTGGAGAAAAATTAAGTAGGCAAAGGGATAGGGAGGGCCCAGACCCCTGGGGATCATATTCTGAAGTAAGGTAGTTGAGGGAGGCCGCACTGAGCAGGTGACATTTGAGCAAAGAGGAAAAGGAGTAGGCCATGGGGATTTCTGGAGGAAGAGCAGTTGAGTCAAGGGAAGGCAAATGCAAAGGCCCTGAGGAGGGAGTGTGTCCAGTTAAACAGTGACAAATGGCAGAGATGCCTGTGGGGCTGGAGTGGTGTGAACAACCGGGACAGTGGTGGGATGTTGGCCCGAGAGGTGCAGGGCCAAGATCCTGTATGACTTTGATGGTGACGTTAAGGATTTGCAATGCCTTTTAGGGTCCCCCAGTATTCAGGCCTTCCTTCAGAAGGACTAGGGGACAGCTTAGAGTGCCTCTCCCTGCAGTAGTGGATCCAGAGCCCCCTTTTTCCCATTGGTCAGTGTCAGGGGTCTCTGATCGCAAGCCACAGAAGCTGACTTTCGGCTTCCTTAGGCAAAAGGAAATAAACTGG
>NW_016840679.1:0-728 GCF_001698545.2 Rhinopithecus bieti
AGAAGCCCTTAAAAGAACTGATACAGATGAAAACCATAACACAAAAACCATAACACGAAAACCATAAGCTTGTGACAAATGCACAAGCTTCAGTAACTGACTCAATCATCAGGAAGAAAGAGTATCAGCAATTGAAGATCAAAGGAATGAAATGAAGTGAGAAGAGAAGTGTAGAGAAAAAAGAGTAAAAGAAATGAACAAAGCCTCCAAGAAATATGGGATTATGTGAAAAGACCAAATCTACGTCTGATTGGTGTGCCTGAAAGTGACAGGGAGAATGGAACCAAGTTGGAAAACACTCTGCAGGATATCATCCAGGAGAACTTCCCCAACCTAGCAAGGCAGGCCAACATTCAAATTCAGGAAATACAGAGAACACCACAAAGATACTCCTCGAGAAGAGCAACTCCAAGACACATAATTGTCAGATTCACCAAAGTTGAAATGAAGGAAAAAATGTTAAGGGCAGCCAGAGAGAAAGGTCGGGTTACCCACAAAGGGAAGCCCATCAGACTAACAGCAGATCTCTCGGCAGAAACTCTCCAAGCCAGAAGAGAGTGGGGCCAATATTCAACATTCTTAAAGAAAAGAATTTTCAACCCAGAATTTCATATCCAGCCAAACTAATTTCATAAGTGAAGGAGAAATAAAATCCTTTACAGATAAGCAAATGCTTAAAGATTTTGTCACCACCAGGCCTGCCTTATAACAGATCCTGAAGGAAGCAC
>NW_016840680.1:0-778 GCF_001698545.2 Rhinopithecus bieti
CGATGACCTTACTGCAGACGCTTTAGCTGTAAGTTAGAGTCCTTTTCTAAGTTAGGATCTCTGCTGTTTTGTCTTAATTTTTTTCCTAGACAGCAAGTGCTCACACTCTGCTGCACACAGCATTGTGACATCCTTTCATTTCTGCTGCTGGGAAATGTCCCCACCCATTTTTGTTATATGCTATACTTGAGTATTTATTAGACAGCGGCGATGGAGACAGATGGAGTGGGAGAGTTAAGGGTAGGAAGGATAGAAAAAGGAAAGGAACTGTGTTTGGTTTATATAGCTCCATTTTCTACCCTTTGTTACACAAAGGCAAGAAACTTCAACTTACTATAATACAGTAAATATTCAGTACACTGGGCAAGAGGAGTAATTTTTGAGTTTTTTAATCACTGAACCCTTTCTTGAAACCCTTAACATATAGCAAGAACATAAACCAAAAAAGCAAAGTTGCTGTGCTTGAAGGGCTCGGATTGGGGGCCTGAGCCTGCCTGGCCCTACTGCTAAAGCACTCGCCTCAAAGAAGTAAGAGCACAGTTTGAAACAGCTGCAATACAGAATACAAAAATATGCTTCAGACAAATCTCTTACTCCTAATAAATTTATAATCTTCCTGGAGAACAGTTAAATGCAGCACATCAATAGAGTGCTAAATTGATTCAGTCAAGAAAATCAGAAACTACAGATTAAGGGAAAGTTCTCGTAAGAGCGGCAGTACTAACGTTTCTGCGACGTATGGGAACAATAGGAGTGGCCAGAACTATCCATCTCTGCC
>NW_016840681.1:0-2650 GCF_001698545.2 Rhinopithecus bieti
ACTTAAGCCTCAGCAATGGCGGGCGCCCCTCCCCCAGCCTCGCTGCTGCCTTGCGATAGATCGCCGCAGACTGCTGTGTTAGCAGTGAGGGAGGCTCCGTGGGCGTGGGACCCTCCCGGCCAGGCGTGGGATATATTCTCCTGGTGTGCCTCTTTGCTTAAAGCGCCGTATTGGGGTGGGAGTTACCCGATTTTCCAGGTGTTGTGTGTCTCAGTTCCCCTGGCTAGGAAAACGGATTCCCTTCCCCCTTGCACTTCCAGGTGAGGCGATGCCTCGCCCTGCTTCAGCTCTCGCTGGTCAGGCTGCAGCAGCTGACCAGCACCGATTGTCCGGCAGTCCCTAGTGAGATGACCCCAGTACCTCAGTTGAAAATGCAGAAATCACCGGTCTTCTGTGTCGCTCGCGCTGGGAGTTGGAGACTGGAGCTGTTCCTATTCGGCCATCTTGCTCCGCCCCCGCTCAAAGCATTTTCATTTATGGCTTGTTTATAGCTTTTATTGCTGTTTAAACTGATTTCAAGAATGTCATATGTTTTAAATTAAACAAAAAAATTAAATACATATGTTTGGGTGTGGTGGCTCATGCCTGTAATCCCAGCACTTTGGGAGGCTGAGGCGATTGGATCATGAAGTCAAGAGATCAAGACCATCCTGGCCAATATGCTGAAACCCCGTCTCCACTGAAAATACAAAAATTAGCTGGGGGTGGTGGTGTGCCCCTGTAGTCTCAGCTACTTGGGTGGCTGAGGCAGGAGAAACACTTGAACCTGGGAAGTGGAGGTTGCAGTGAGCCAAGATTATGCCACTGCACTCCAGCCAGGCAACAGAGCGAGACTCCATCTCAAAAAAAATTTAAATACTTAAAAATAACAAAGAAATAATAACAAACAATATTAAAGATCAATCAATAAATAAGTGGGGTAAACCAAAATTAAAGGTAATTAATATATCAATTAAAATCTTCTTCTCCATTTCTGTCACAGCTAGGCTGCAGTGTGACAGGAAGACAAATCTTAAAGGTCAACTTCAGCATGCAGAATGGAGCATAGGAAAATAGAGAGGAAAAGAGAACAAAGAAGAAAAGCAACAGTGAGATACTGTAAGTACTGTAGAAACAAACTGAAAGTGGGGTTAGATTAAAAAACAAAAAAAAAAAAATAGTGGAAGAAGGTCTGAGTAGTCCCAGGCAGGAGGCTGGGATGGGAAGACCACCTGGGTGAGAAAGGGGAGACTAAGGATGTGGTGAATCACAATTACGACTCTCTGCTAGACCTGAACTGTACTGCCATTGAGAGCCATTTGGTTGACCTTGCCACTGGCAAGAGTCACTGGTAGACCTTAGACATGGCAAGCTGGTGGCTACGTTCAATGCTCATGGTCAACATCTGTCTCAAATTTTTAAAAAAGATAGCAAATATTAAACAATAACAATGAAATAATAACAAATAATATTAAACACCAATAAATAAGTAAGTGGGAATGAACAAAGGTAAAAGGTAAGTAATATCATCTCTCTCTCTCTCTCTCACTCTGTTTGTCACACCCAGGTTGCAATATGACACACACAAAAAACAACAAAGGGTCAACCTCAACATTCAGGAAGAAGTGTAGAAAAATAGGTAGAGAAAAGAACATAGGAGAAAAACAACAGCAAGTCACTCTAAGTACTGTGGAAAGAAACTGAAAGTAGGGTTAGAAATAGAGAGAAGAAGGTCCAAGTAGTCCCACGTACTCGGGAGGCCGAGATGGGAGACCTGGCTGAGACCAGAGAGATCAAGGCCACAGCCAATCATGACTGCATTTCTCTGCTGGATCTGAACAGTACTGCCACCAATGAGAGCCATCTGGTCAACCTTGCCATTGCCAAGAGCCATCTGGTCGACCTTAGACATGGCAAGCTTGTGGATAAGTCCAACCTCTGCAGCTGACATCTGTCTCAAAGTAAATATACAAAAAAACCTACAGTAAATATTTAACAATAACCAAGAATTAATAACAAACAACATTAAAAACCAAGAAATAAATAAGTGGGAGTGAACAAAAGTAACAGGTAATTAATATCACAATTAAGATCTTCTCTATCTCTCTCTCTCTCTCTCTTATTGTCACACCCAGGCTGAAGTGTGACAAAAACAAAACTAACAGGTCAAATTCAGCATGCAGGAAGAAGCTTAGAAAAATAGAGAGAGAAAAGAAAATGAAGAAAAACAACAACAAGTTACTCTAAGTACTGTGGAAATAAACTAAAAGTGGGGTTAGGTAATAAAGAAAGAAGAAGGTCCAAGTCGTCTCAGGTACTTAGAAGGCTGAGATTGGAAGACCACCCAGGTGGGACTGGGGAGATGGAGGCTGCAGTAAATCACGATTGCATCCCTCTGCTGGGCCTAAACATTACTGCCACTGTCAAGAGCCACCTGGTCCACATTGCCACTGGAGAGAACCATCTAGTCGACCTTAGACATGGCAAACTGACAGCTAAGTTCAATGCTCATGGTCAACATGAGTCCCAAAATAAATAAACAAAATAAGGACAGTAAATATTTAACAATAACAAAGAAATGATAACAAACAATAGTAAACACCAATAAATAAATAAGTGGGAATGAACAAAGGTAAAAGGTAATTAATATCACAGTTAAGATCTCCTCCTC
>NW_016840682.1:0-2289 GCF_001698545.2 Rhinopithecus bieti
TGCAGTCTCAACCTCCTGGGCTCAGGCAATCCTCCCACCTCAGTCTCCTGAGAAGCTAGGAGTAGCAGGTGTAGTGCATGCCACTACACGCGGCTAATGTTTTTCATACTCTTCATAATACTTCAGTTCATGCACAGTCATAGAGCCAACTCATGGAGAAGAATTATTCTGTGAGAACTTTCTATGAGAACTTTCAGAGAACAGGCAATTTCATCACAACAAATATCACACAGTAAAAAGGGTAATTAAATAATGATTCAGAAGCCCTTTCTAAAGAATTAATGCTTTACAAATGGAAGATATTCATAGATTTGTAATAAAGCTTTTCTGTATCCCAGAAAAAGACTTACATAAATACAGTTTTATTCATCTATCTAAAAGAATCAGCTCCATACAACTAATACCCTGATCCCTACCTAATCTCACCGAATAAAAAAATTCACAATTTGTTTGCAATTTAGTCACAATTAGTTCCAGGTAAAAATCTAATATTCATTTTAGACCACTAAGAATGTATGGCTATATGTGGAGAATCACATAATTCACACATGTATTTTATATACAATAGGACTTTATTATTAAAGAAAGTTGATTCTAAAAAAAGGTAACTTGAAGCCAAACTTATAATAGGGCCCCAAATTTTTATAGTAAGTAATGGTGGGAAAAAAAATTGATTGGGATTAGGTAAAAAAGGAAAATGCAAACTATTAAAATAAGTTTAGGCAATATTTGCAACTACGTGTAACTTTTGGTATGAACAAAACAAAATGAACTGAAATTTGGGACACAATTTTTCCAATATTTTATACCAGCATATTATGACATCCTTCACATAACATTTAATTTTTACATGATGGTTTTATTAATAAACTATATTTGAAAAAAAATTTAAGGACTTTATTTTTTCCTAAAATCCTCTCCCAGTTCTGATATTCAAATAATTCTCAGTTGAAGTACCCAACAGCCTTGATTTTCTTACTAGCATAACTCTACCAGATTCTCATTCTTCCATGGCTTTGCCTGTGAGTAGAGACATTCTAGACCACCAACATCGCAGACTTCATGAAATCTGCATCCTCTGCAAGGTTTATAATTTTATAATTTATAATCAATTTGCATCATATTGTCTTCAAATAAATCAAAAAGTATTGCAAAGAGTGGACTCTTTGAAATAATGGTGGACAAATGCTGGACTACTAATATTACTCACTGATTCACTAGTGCATATTTTCATGATCTGAAATATTTGTGTTTTCCTATACAATTTTGTAACTGCAGGAACACACTGAATAGTTGGATAACAACCACCTCTCCCCCAACACGTTGTAGCTATAGATGGTAGCACCAAGCTTACCAGTATTCTTCCATCCTGCATATGTGTTCTATATATTTTTGCTTTAACTGCATTACAAAGTGTTCAATAAGAAATAAAATGAATACCTACAGGGGCCAAAACTAAAAGGAAAAAAGACAACAGGAAAAATGAAGGAAAAGAAAGAGGATATAACACAAAATCCATGACACTAGACTTATAAATTGTTCATCAGAAGCATTTATGTTAAAGCAACATTCTGAGATACCAAAGGTGATGATGACATTAAGAATGTCTCTAATTCCTATTAGGCTTATAGTATGTGTCAGGATAACAAGACCTAATTTGTTATTACTTATGTTCACTGAGATTCCATATGTATACAAGAGATGAACAGATGAAACCACATAGTCACAAACATATTTACAAAGAGCACTGAATCCTCCTAGTACTTAGATAAAATCCCATTTTACACACAGAAGCAATTCTTAAGGAGAGGGAGGGTGATGCCCTCTTGAGAGGTATGCTCAACAGACTTACCTCAAAGATTTGTCAACCTATTGGCAGCCACCCACAGCCCTCCTACCACAGATTACATTTCCCGACTGTTCCCCATTCATAAACACACCTGGCGAACTGCAACTGCCAGGATTCATTATTACTAATGGGACTGTCCTATATTTCTAAGGTGCACTGGGGAAGAAAAACAGTGGTGGATCACTCATTCTCTGCACCGAAGATGTTCAAACCAGACCTCCAGAAATGAGTGATTTACTACTGAAACCCATGTTCCCAGAGGCTTATGGAGCTAGTATTTAAAGAACTTGAGAAAATGGTGGCCTGAAACCTTCGGCTAATCTCCTAATTCTGTAGCAGCCCTGAGGTATATGTAGTCACACTAAGCCTAGAATCCCTATGGCATGTTCTCTGGGTGCTCCACTACAGCCAAAGGTCATGAAGGTTGTGATACTATAATG
>NW_016840683.1:0-1953 GCF_001698545.2 Rhinopithecus bieti
GACCAGGATACCGTGGAGAGCCACACAGCAGGCCATGGGCACGGCAGGACATTGCTGCGACTCCCCAGGATGCTGGACTCTACCTGGACTCCCCCAACTCTCTGGCGGTAGTAGGCACCTGTGCCCTGCAGACTCCTCCAGTTCCTGTGCTCCCTCCACGCCTGCCCTCCTGGAACCTTCCCCAACCACAGTGGTCTCTCCAGTCTGTCCCAGTGCGAGGCCTTTCCCACAGGCCTTGCCTGGCCTGGAAAGAGCAAGGAGGGGCGCAGCAGCCTCTCTGCCTCCAGGACCTTGCCTCCGGGACCTTGGCTCCGGGACCTTGCCTCCGGGTGAATGTGGAGCTCCACGTCAAAGCCAGGGCCAGCTTATGGACAGACCAGCCCCTCCCAAAACACCCAGAGTCCCCGCTGGCCTTTGCCAGGAGCCCTGGCTCCCTGAGCCCTCAGCAGGTCACTGTGAGGCCAGATGATGCCACCCACAGCATGGGCTGCCTCAGAACCTGCTCGCGTCTGGTTTACAGGATCTGAAGACCCGGACCTCCTCCCCACATAGGTGGCCACCATCGACCACTCAACTCTGTTCCAGGATCCCTGGCCACCTGGACTAACCAGGCTGACCTGATCTCTGGAAAGGTGTGTTCTTGTCCCAGGGACAGCTCTGTGTTATGGAGTCTGAGCAATGGGAGAGGTGCAAGGCTAAACCCTGGTACTCTCGGGTGTGTGGGGAGGGTCTGCCCTTGCTACAGAGATGAAGACCAGGATGGGAAGAGTGTCCTCTGCCCACAGAAAGCTTGAGGATAGACTCTAGGAAGACCTTCCTGAACGGGAGGCCTGGGAGAGCCAGAGACTCAGAGGACATCATGACCTTTGTCTGCTAAGCAAAAGACAGCCTTGCAGGAGGCAAGGTCTGGATGGGATTTCATCCCAAGCTGGTTTCCAGACCAGTCAACCTCAAGCATCCTTACCAGAAGTCAGCATGAGGATGAATCCTGGCACAGACTTCATCCCGGTGTCGGCACAGACGCAGGCACAGGTCCTGGGGTGATTGGCACCTCCTGCTGCTTGGTCTGTCATCACTGGCCGCCCAGAGGACAAATAGGATGGTGTGTCCATCGGGGGCTTTCCTTTACCCTGTGAAACTGACACAAATTGGGGTGCCCAATTCCCCTGCTCACGAGGGAACTACAGCTTCCGGGCTCGTGATGACTCTGGAAGGGCCGTCAGCTCTGCCTGGGGAAAAAGAAGCCTGCAGTTAGGATGTTCATCAAGTGAGACCGACAAGTGTTTGCGGCTGGCTCCATTCCAGGTGCCCAGGGATCTCAGCGGTCAAGCGAGAACATCCTCTGCCCTCTGAAGCTAACAGTCTGGTCTGAGGGATGTGACCAGAGGGCAGCTATGCAGGGGGTTGGGGTGAGGCATGCTGGCTTGTAAATTCCTAGTAGTCTTGGCTTGGAAAGAGGGAGAATGCAGCCTGGGCTGGAGTGGATGAGGAAGCCAGGACAATGGAGGAGAGTGGAAGAGCCACTGAAGGGTGGGGAGGGCTGTCAGGGTGGGGAGGGCTGCCAGGGTGGGGAGGGCTGCCAGATTTAGCCGAAAATCTACACAGTACCTCAAGGAAGCGGAACAGAACCCCTCACTCCCCAGCTCAGGGCTGTGCACAGTGGCATTTCTTTGAAAGAGTACGATACGGAAACGCAGGGAAAAGGTGAACTTTACAATGGAAAAGTTTCCACACCCCTCAGCCAGGCGATCTGAGTCAGTGTCCACAGTGACGAGTCAGGATAGTGGGGTGTGGCCTTGTCACGCTGCGATGGGATGGCACTGCCACTCCGAGGGCTCACTCCACACCACAGCCCCAGTCTAATCACAAGGAAGACATCAGACAAATCCCGACTGGCAAAAATCCTGCATCACACCTGACCTCAAAAGTGCCTGGGCCATGAGAAGCAGGGAA
>NW_016840684.1:0-1160 GCF_001698545.2 Rhinopithecus bieti
TAATGCTGTGATGAATATCCTTAAAATTTTCTGATTTCTTACTTTTTTTCCCCCTTAGATGCCTAGAAGTGGTATTTTGAGGTCAAAGAGTTTGTTCATTTTAAATATATTTCTCCGTCTCTCTCTCTCAACCTTATGTTTAGATGCTCAGAGTTCCAGTAGCAGAACCACCTTAGTTGTGTCCTGCAGATTCTGAACAAATCAGTTTCTGATAAACTGTGTGTGTTCCAAAGAATGTCTGAATAAGACCGCTCTTTATTTAAATGCTAAGAGGATGTCATTGCTGCAATCCATTTGTGGCCGATTTTTTCCAAGAGCCAGTTTCCTTGTTTTGGTTGCAAGAACCTGGCTCCGCCTGCATGTCAGCGCTCTGCCATCCCTGCTGCTGTGGCTTTCAAGCGCTTGGCAGTATTTTCAGAATCTTGTACTTTGTGTCCACAATGGTACTGAATTTGCATCTGCACAGTCAGCAGAGATAACAAGTGTTGAACTGACCTTGCCACATGCTTAGTGAGTGATTTGTAATTAAGTTTATAGACTCAGAAAGTACATTAGGCCATTTGGAATCAGTAGCAGAGCAAAGCCTCCACTTGAAAAAAACCATGTCGCTGATTGGGTTTTCCGAGTGTATTTGTCTCCCCGCTCCCGCCCCTGCTTCAGGCCTTAGTGGTTCAGAAGAGCCCCGCAGCCAGGCTGGCTTTTTCATTGTAGGGCGTGGTTGTCCCAGCTGGTGTAGATTTCAGGCCGCCTCCTCCCCACTCCCTGCCCACAGTGTTGCAGCTTGCCTGGCTGGCGGCAAGTCCAGACCACCCACATTTGGTTGGATTTTTCATTTCTCCCCTTTAGTTGGTGTCCATTGATTGTACGGGGGAACATGCAGGAGGTTTTTCTAGGCACCGCGTTCAGTGCTGCTTCACTCTACCAGAGATTACGGCCAAATAGCACAGAATTTGGTTTCTTGCCCTCTGAAGCCTGAGGCCCCCTTGCCTGGCTGGTCCACAGAGCCGGGGTGCTCACTGCTGAGACTTCAGAGATCGCAGCTGCTGTGAGAATACGGTGAAGGTACTATGTTCTGGAAGATGTTGTCATACACTTTTCCCCAGTTATTTTCAAACCTGACATGGACCTATGTTGACTCACTGGGTGGGGTCCCTTCTTAC
>NW_016840685.1:0-440 GCF_001698545.2 Rhinopithecus bieti
TTTCCTTTCTTTCTTTCTTTCTTTCTTTCTTTCTTTCTTTCTTTCTTTCTTTCTTTCTTTCTTTCTTTCTTTCTTTTTTCTTCCTTCCTTCCTTCCATCCTTCCTTCCTTGTCTGTTTTTCTTTTTCTTCTTTCTTTTTTTTTTTTTTTTTTTTGAGGCAGAGTCTCGCTCTGTCACCCGGACTGGAGTGCAGTGGCCGGATCTCAGCTCACTGCAAGCTCCGCCTCCCGGGTTTACGCCATTCTCCTGCCTCAGCCTCCCGAGTAGCTGGGACTACAGGCGCCCGCCACCTCGCCCGGCTAGTTTTTTGTATTTTTAGTAGAGACGGGGTTTCACCGTGTTAGCCAGGATGGTCTCGATCTCCTGACCTCGTGATCCGCCCGTCTCGGCCTCCCAAAGTGCTGGGATTACAGGCTTGAGCCACCGCGCCCGGCCTCTTT
>NW_016840686.1:0-1946 GCF_001698545.2 Rhinopithecus bieti
ATAGGCATCAGATCATATTGCTAAAACCACAGGGAAGAAGGATTGGAATAACTCATAAACAATGTATAAAGAGAACTAAGGAGACCTCTGATGTGGTAATTATTTTACTCAAGGAAGAGGGATTGTGAGGCAGGAAGGAGGGAAAAGGTGTTAGTTTTGCAATTTGGGGGTTTCTGCTGAAGAAAGCTATTGGAACTCACTTCAGATGCATTTGGAATATTTGCATAAAAGAAGATTTGATTTTGGCTGCTCCAGGAACTCCTGGAAGCAGGAAAGAGTGCTAGAATTGGGATGACCCACAATGACTCATTACCCCTCTTTGTTACTATTGGGCATCAGAAATATATGTTTTGTTGGTATTAGTTATTCACATAGGGTAAACGTGAATATGCATACATTGGCTTTGTTGTCAGAGAGCTAACTTTTGGATAAAATGGCAATTTAATGAAAATACTTTAGAGAATAACATGATCCTTCAAACCAGACTATTTTAGAAAAAAAATAATGTAAAATTCATTAATTGACCTCTAAAATGTTTATTTTTAATGAATATTGGAATGATTTCCAAATGGAAAATCTCACGTCTAATGGTTTTAGCGGCTTTATTTTGTGTAAGTATATCAGATTTGATAATTTTTTATATATTTTGATTGGGTTTGTATATTATACCTTGTTGCCATGAGTGATTGACAAAACTTTCTGAAGGCTAAACTGTAAAATACAGGAAGTATAGGCTCATTATTATACCACATGGGTATGAAAAATAATGAATACCATATAACAGGATTCACCAAACATATCCAAGCAGATCAATTTGGGATACTTCCACTGAGGAGTTTTGAAGTGTACATTCATCTAAAGTGTAATTGTCATTGTGTACCTGCTAAATTACCAGGCAAGTCAAAGAACATGATGAATATTTGTAGTATAATGGTTTAAATCCTTCTGATGTTTTGTATGAAACACATGCGCAATCCTGGCTCACTTCAACTTTCACCTCCTGGGTTCAAGTGATTCTCCTGTCTCAGTCTCCTGAGTAGCTGAGATTACAGGTGTGCGCCACAACACCTGGTAATTGTTGTATTTTTAGTAGAGACCGGCTTTCACCATGTTGGCCAGGCTGACCTCGAACTCCTGACCTCAAATGATCCACCCACCTTGGCCTCCCAAAGTGCTGGGATTACAGACGTGACCCACCAAGTCCTGCCTACAGGATATTTTTAAATTTTAAAATGTTTTTTTTTTTAATAAAGATAGAGTCTTTCTGTGTTGCCCAAGCTGGTCTCAAGCTCCTGGGCTTCTCAAGTGATACTTCTGCCTCAGCCTTCTGAGTAACCGAGATTATAAGAAGAAGCCACACTGCTCTTTTATGTTTTTAATATTCTATAGTTTTCTATTGTTGATTTAAAATGCATTTTACTTTTTGTTTGATAGTGCTTCCTCCTGCTAAAGAGTGTTTAAACAGGTATGATTTCACAGATTTTTTAAAGTGATATGTTTACTAAGTGAATAGAGAGAATAGAAACTATATCCGTTTAGTGTTCTGCTCTGTGCGAGACACCACATTACATGCACATTTATCATGTCATGTCATCTTCACACAGCTTTACAAACTATTTGTGTTATTACTATTTTCTTTTACTAATTAGGCAACTCTGGTTTAAGGAGGTTGAAATATTGTCATGATTCCACAGATTACAGGTAGCCAATCAATGATTTGACCATCATCCTGCCTGGCTCTCAAAACACTTATTTTGCCCCTAGCATAGATGGATAGAGACCTATACAGCAATGGGATCCCAGTACTGATTTACATCAGATAAATTCAGAAGTCACATTTTGTTACATATTAACTCTCTTTAGAGTGTTATTTAGAAGCCTGTCTACTCCAAAAGTTTGTCCAAATATTTTGGAAATGGCAGTGGCAGCCATATAACTTTTTTTTT
>NW_016840687.1:0-1833 GCF_001698545.2 Rhinopithecus bieti
CAGCCCCGAGGGTCCTAGGGGTGGAAGATACCCCTCAGTGAATCCCAGACAACAGGCTATAGGCCAGGAGTGGGTCTCCCCGAGAAAGCCTACCCCTGACCAAGTCCCTCCCCCAGGGTCAGAGAAACAGATGGGGAGGGGTCTCTGTGCCCAACCCTTCTGCCACCCAAGGGCAGGTGGCTTCTTAAGTCAAGCCATTAACAAAATGTCCTCCCTTTGCTTGAACTCTGCAAACTCAGAACTGAACTCCGGACTCAGGAGGGAGCTTCAGCTCCTTAGCTGGGCACTGAAGACTTTCTGTGGTCCAGCCTCTTCCAACGCCTCCAGCCATGTCCACCGAACTTAGACCCTGGCACTGGACTGTCCAGCCACACAAACCAAACCAACCACTAGCTGTTTCCGGAATCACTGAAGCAAATTCACACCTTAGAGCTTTGGAATAGCTAAGTGTTTGTCCTCAAACGTCCTTTCTTCTCAAGCAAACTTCTGTTTGCCTTTCAAATTCCATCTCAAGGTCAGGCGCTGCGGCACATGCGTGTAATCCCAGCACGTTGGGAGGTCAAGGTGGGAGGATCGCTTGAGCCTAGGAGCTCAAGACCAGCCTAGGCAACATAGCAAGGCCACTTCTTTACAAAAAATTTAAAAGTTTAGCAGCATGGTGGTGCATGTCTATAGTCCCAGCTACTCGGGAGACTGAGGCAGGAGGATTGCTTGAGCCCGGTAAGTCAAGGCTCCAGTGAGCTATGGTAGCACCACTGCACTCCAGCCTGGGTGGCAGAGCAAGACCCTGTCTCTGGAAAAAAAAAAAATCCCATCTCAAGGACTTCTTTATTTTATTTTATTTTTTAATTAAGATAGAGTTAGCTGGGCGTGGTGGCTCACATCTATAATCCCAGCACTCTGGAAAGCCGATGCAGGTGGATTACAAGGTCAGGAGTTCAAAACCAGCCTGGCCAACATGGTGAAACCCCATCTCTACTAAAATACAAAAAATTAGCCAGGTGTGGTGGCAGGCATCTGTAGTCCCAGCTACTCGGGAGGCTGAGGCAGGGAAATCACTTGAACCAGGGAGGCGGAGATTGCAGTGAGCCGAGATCACACCACTGCACTCCAGCCTGGGTGACAGAGTGAGACTCTGTCTCAAAAAAAAAAAAAAAAAAAAAAAGAGTTTCACTCTGTCACCCAGACTGGAGTGCAGTGGCACAATCTCGGCTCACTGCAACCTCCACCTCCCAGGTTCGAGTGATTCTTCTCCCTCAGCCTCCCAAGTAGCTGGGACTACAGGCGCATGCCACCACACCCAGCTAACGTTTTGCTTTTTATTTTTAGTAGGGACGGGGTTTCGCCATGTTGGACAGACTGGTCTTGAACTCCTGGCTCAAGTGATCTGCCCACCTCAGCCTCCCAAAGTGCTGGGATTATAGGCCGTGGCCACCACGCCCAGCCTCAAATGACTTCTTTCCACTAACTTCCATCCCAGTCAATATCAGGCTGACTTGGCTGCTGTATCCCTGAGGACAAGTCTGAATCCCTCTAAGTAGGCATCTGTTAGGTGGCCATCTCCCCTATCTTCTACTAACAGCACTTTTTTCCCCTGGGGAGAACAGCCACTCCCCACTCTCAGTCTTGGGCTCAGGCAGGACTCCATAGTGGGCACATGGCCTGGCCTGAACAATAAGAGTCTCCATTCCTCTCTCCACAGTGATTGTTTAGACACAGGCATTTGACCCAACGTGTGTTTTTAACAAAACATTTAGGACAATTCTACTAGCTATCAAGAAGACAGAGGTTGGGAAAGGCTTCTCTGCCCCTCTGATTGAAGAAACTCAGAAA
>NW_016840688.1:0-493 GCF_001698545.2 Rhinopithecus bieti
AGACATAATAGATATAATAGACACAGGTATAAAACATAGATATAGTAGATATAGGTATAAAATATAGATACAGTAGATATAGGTATACAGATACAATAGATATAGGTATAAAATATAGACAGATATAATAGATACAGCTATAAAATATAGACATAATAGATATAATAGATATAGGTATAAAATATAGACATAATAGATATAATAGATATAAGTATAATATATGGACATAATAGATATAGATATACGAATAAAATATACACATAATATGATAGATATAGACATAATATACATAATAGATACAGGTAATAAACATAGCCTTAATAGATATAACAGATATAGTTATAAAATATAGACATAATAGATATAATAGATACAGGTATTATAGACATAATAGATATACGTATAAAATATAGAAAATAGTTATAATAGAGGTATAAAATATAGACATAATGGATATAATAGATACAATAGGTAGAGGTATAAAATCTAGACG
>NW_016840689.1:0-3710 GCF_001698545.2 Rhinopithecus bieti
GAGTTGAACAATGAGAACACATGGACACAGGAAGGGGAATATCACACACTGGGGCCTGCCGTGGGGTGGGGGGCTAGGGGAGGGATAGCATTAGGAGAAATATGTACTGTAGATGAAGGGCTGATGGGTGCAGCAAACCACCATGGCACGTGTATACCTATGTAACAAACCTGCATGTTCTGCACATGTATCCCAGAACTTAAATTAAAAAAAAAAAAAAAAAAAAAAAAAGAGCACAGCATCTTTGGACAGGAATCTGGCAAATACTTACCAAAAATAGAAATGTACATAATCCCTGATTACTAAGGAAGGCTTCAAGGACTACAACCCATAGACATACTCATACACACACAAAATACCAGGAACAGTTTAAATATCCATCTATGGACACAAGACTGGTTAATATATTGCAGTTTATCTACCTATGAAATATAAGACAATTGTAAACAATGATGAAGGTCGTCTGGAATAACTTCTAGCATCTATTACGAAGGTTCAGAATTGTGTACAGCAGGGTATAACGGTGTAAAAAGTAGTGTGGGAAGAATGTATGTATCTTTGCATATACATTAAATATCTCTGGAAGGATCACAACAAACTGGTAGTACTGGCTACCTCTGTTAAGCTGATTCAGGCGAGAGGGAGAGTTTTCACTGGACATACTTTGTATCTCTTTGTATAGGAACCATGCAAACATATTATCTATTCAAAAATAAAATTTAAATTAATTTAAAATGTAGAAAATTATTTTATTAATTTATAATTTATAATAAAGCAGCAAAGATAGCAAGCAAATGCCAAAAAAAAGCTGGGGAAGACAATTCTCCATGGGTGTCTCATGTTTCTGCAGGTTTTAGACCAATTTTCAAACATGTTTGTAAAAGCAAATAGCCCTGGAAAATAGACAGTGTCACCTCCAGAGAAAAGAACAGACATGTCTACTTCCCAAGATAAAAGATCTAGTTTCCCAAAGCTCAGGGGTTCCCTCTTCGGCAATGCAACTCACTGAGTGAGGAGATGTCACCTGGCCCTCTTGCGGCTTAAGGAACTGATACAAGAAAATGCTGATATTCTGGCTACTGCTATTGCTACGATTAATGAAGTTCCTTGATTTTGATTAAGGAGTCTCATATATTCTGTGGGAATCCATAAAAACGTAGCCAGGCTAACTTGCTGGCTTGCAAGTAGGCTATAATCTCAGACCCTGGGCGGTTTCTAACAAGCATAAGAAAAAAAAATAGATAAAGTGAATATAAGGCTAAAAGCCTTACATGGGATAGAGATAAATACTTTATAACATAAAAAGATTCAATCCAAAAAGAATATAAGTCATAAATATTTGTGCAAACAATATAGTTATGAAATCTATAAAACCAGAAAACATTGCTGCAAGGCAAATATTACCAAAGCAACCAAGAGACTTTAAAAATTAAAAAAAATTGATAAAACCAGTCACAGTAGGGATGCTTTAATAAACGTTTCAAATTTGTCAGACTATGTAGACCAAACAGAATAAAGGATACAAAATGTTTCAATAATACAACCAAATTCAATTTATGGGAAGTACACCCACATACATGCATGTTTTCTAATACATACATATATACACACATACATGTCTATGTATGTGTCAGAAAAAAGCAGATTTTACACTCTATAGAAGAAAATATATATGCTTCTCTTATATTCACAATTTCCAGAACTCAATGATGTACTTGGCCACAGAGAAAACATCAAAACATTTAAAAAATATAAGAGAAGTATGGTCAGCTTTCTCTAATACCAAGATCAAAATGATTTCCCATTACACATCTCCCTGCTCCCCTAAATTTTCTTTGCAATTACAATGTATCTTTTCTACATAATCTCTGAATCAAAGAAAAGGTTAAAAATTAAATGAGAAACTAGCTAGAAATTAACACAAAATTAAAATCTCAGATAACTAAAGCTATAAGAAAAACATCTCTATGCCTAAAATACTTTCATTATTTTCCTTTATTACTTTTGTTACCTTAAAACACTTAAAATATTAAGAATTAAATACAGTTCCTCTCAAAACAGAGCCATTGTGTTAATATTGCCCTCCCTGAAACCAAACTACTCAGTGGCTGAGAAGATACATCTTATGGCCTCAGATACTCTGAGGCAAGTCCAAGGCAGTGCTATGGATATCAGGGCAATGATGACTTAAGGTGGGAGGAGGAGCACTTTTAAAAGTTTTATGCAAGTAATATGTAGTCATTGGAAAAATATTCACAAGCCATTTCTTTACCAATCTTCTCTAAAATGTTTCCTGAACTCAACAAAATATATAAGCATCCTTTGTAATATCTTTACTCCTTCCTTTAGAAAAATCATTAAGAATCACATTTTATGATTTTCACATTTGCAAAGATTAACACCTCTGGCATACAGTTTACAGCAGCTAGGTACTCTCATAATTTCTTTAACCCTGAATTGAGTCACCCCACTGCTAACCTCAAGTCGTTTCCAGCACTCAGTAAACACAGCTCACTCTTTCTTTATAATGCCTCTGACATTTGCCTCTTTCCCCTTCCAACACATCACCCACACCCTGAACATGTAAAGTAATGAACCTATCTCCAAACTCATCTTCAAAGAAATTATTTTCCTTACAAATACTTTTGCATACTAATACAAGATAAATATTCCAAGTTCCAAATAGTTTATAAAAGAACTTCATTATACAGCTATAATTCATCTTTCTGCCTTCAATTTTCCTTTAGCATTCTCTCTTGCCCCAAACTACACCTTCCTAGTTACCTCTAAACGTGGCCTCCCTTTCTTTCAAATCTTCTTCATCCTTTCAAGAATGAAGAACTAATTTAAGAACTAATTTATTTTTACTATATGTATACATGTATGTATATATATGTGTATATAATAATTTTGTAAAAGGGTAAAACTGCAGACAGATGTGGGCTGAGTCATAGCTGTGCTCCTTAATAAAGGAAACACAAAAATGAGATAAATTTGGAAAAGTATTTTCACCCTTTAAAATCAGATTTCACCAATACCGCATCTTAACGAAAATAAAAACTATGACCAGGAGAATAAAAGCTTTTAAAGTGTGAGGACAGCTATGCTGTTTCACTTGGTCTCTTGTACTGTTTTCTCTCTTCTTTCCTTTTAAACTCAAGAAAGCTTTCTTGGAATGCTGGAATGATACAGAAGTCAACCTTATGAAAGTCACAGAAGGAAAACGAGAACCCTCCCAAAAGGCAGGGTTAATAAAAAGGTTTAAAAAATGATAAGGTAAATTAAGAATCAGTAAACAAAGAAAACAAATGTCATAGTCCTCAAACGTTAGTGAAATCAGAAATAGAACCTCAATCCTACTTCAGGCCTTCTAGATCCATCAGGACTTCCTTCTTTCTCATCAAACTAAGTATTTTTATTTTAATTTCTCTTCTATGCATCTTCTTTTAAAATAACCCATAAAGAAAAAAAAGTACCTCAACATAAATACATTTATCCATGTACTTTTACAGTATTTCTATTTCTATATAGACTATAGAAGGTTCTATGCTTCTTACAAAGATTAATTTCTGCTAGAATCCTAGTAAGCAATCTGTCTGTCATCAAATCTTAACTTCCTAAGTCAGCTGTGTAGGCCACCACATTGCTTATAAAAAGCAGAAATATTACATATTTTATATAATATATATAATGTAAAACATATATTTTAT
>NW_016840690.1:0-534 GCF_001698545.2 Rhinopithecus bieti
CTGATATCTATAAGCCAGAACCTAGAATATTCTCCTCTACCTCCCATTTCCACACTGATCAGAAATGGTACCAACTACAGTAATGCCAAAATACAGCACTTTTCCATGTATGGTGCAGTGATTTAATCTTTTGGGATTGCCCTTATGTTTTAACATTTTGCTTTCCATATCCTTTTCCTTCATAGTAATTAATCCCTCCTCTTTCTCTCCCCCCAGAAAATGCTCTTTCTTTCCAACATTTTGCCAAACTATTTCACCATTACAGAGTAGAGGACTCCTAATAGTGTGCTCATCTACCTCTTTTAATGAAAACTTTCTTATTTTGAAATATAGTACAGATAAAACTCCTTAAAGCAAATGTTTTGTGTGCTAACTTAGTGCTGGCTGATACTGATGAGTACAGTCTCCCCTCAGTGTCTGCAAGGATTGATTCCAGGACACCCCAACCCCTGTGGATACTAAAATCTGCAGATGTTGAAGTTTCTTATGTAAAATGGTGTGTTATTTGCTTATAATCTATGCACGTCTTCCTAT
>NW_016840691.1:0-344 GCF_001698545.2 Rhinopithecus bieti
CTACCTGACTTCAAACTATCCTACAAGGCTACAGTAACCAAAACAGCATGGTACTGGTAGCAAAACAGAGGTATAGACCAATGGAACAGAACAGAGCCCTCAGAAATAATACCACACATCTACAACCATCTGATCTTTGACAAACCTGACAAAAAAAGAAATGGGGAAAGGATTCCCCATTTAATAAATGGTGTTGGGAAAACTGGCTGGCCATATGTAGAAAGCTGAAACTGGATCACTTCCTTACACCTTATACAAAAATTCAAGATGGATTAAAGACTTAAATGTTAGACCTAAAACCATAAAAACCCTAGAAGAAAACCTAGGCAGTACCGTTCAGGACA
>NW_016840692.1:0-601 GCF_001698545.2 Rhinopithecus bieti
GCACTTTAAATCATCTCTGGATTACTTATAACATCTAGTGCAAAGTAAATACTATGCAAATAGTTGTATACTGTATTTTCATTTGTACTTTTAAACTGTTGTATTATTATTATTATTTCAAATATTTTCTATCTGCTGTTGGTTGAATCTGCAGCAATTGGAACCCATGGATGTGGAGGGCTGACTGTGTTATGTATTATGTGGCAACATTCTTAAACTACCATTATATCAAAATTATAATTTTCTAAATGAGTGTAGAAGCCCTTCATGTGACCTGTCCCAAAGCACTCGCTTGTACTGTCCTAAAACAATAATGACTGTCTTGATTGCTATGATAGTAACTTCCCAGCATTCCTTTTTAGTTTCATCACTTAAGTTTCTCTTTTTGCTACAAGTTTCCTGCATATCTGCCTGGTTTTATCCTCATGAAATGTAAATGTTGAAGTCATAGAACATGTGGAGGATTTCATGGTCCAGATTTTGCTTTTGAGTTCTTGTGGTGTAGCTAAGCATGGTCCTTTGTCTCATGGTATAGCTTAATATATTAGAAACCGGATCTGAAACTTGGATTGCTTCAGGCTTGATCACTTTGGCAAGTCTA
>NW_016840693.1:0-351 GCF_001698545.2 Rhinopithecus bieti
ATAAACGTCAACGCACTCAGAAGTATACCATTGCAGATTCCAGAAAATACTATTAGCATACTGCTCCATGAAAAGAAAGGTGTAAATCTCTGAGATGAATTCACACATCACAAAGCAGTTTCTCAGATAGCTTCTATTTGGTTTCTGTCTGAGGATATTTTGTTTGTCACAGTAGTTTTCAATGCAATTCAAAATATATCTTCTCAGAGTCCTCAAAAACAGTGCTACCAAAATTGTCCATGAAAAGAATGGTGTAACTATGTGGGATGAATTCACACATCACAAAGCTGTTTCTCAGAAAGCTTCTTTCTAGTTTTTATCTCAGCATATATTCTTTTACACCATATTCCT
>NW_016840694.1:0-580 GCF_001698545.2 Rhinopithecus bieti
ATAAAGTATAATAAAAAAAGAAAAACATAATTAAATATAAAATGCATAACATAAATACAGCACAAGAAAATAAAAATGATGGAGCTGACCACAAAGGACAGCCCATGCTGTATTATAACAATATAGAAAAATATACATCTACTGTCAGAAGAAGGTAACTTGAAGTGAGAGATGTTCTCTAAGAATGTAAAAATATTTTCAGTTTTCTTCTGTAAAAATGTTTCTTCAGGATTTTTAATTTTCAAAAAAATTTGAGTGCATTTCTTGTCAGCCTAGATTCCCTGAAGATTTTAAATATAATAGAGTAAAATAATACCTATTAAAAATAACTTTTCTGGTAATAGAGAAGTTTAATTTTTAGATTAAAAAGTAAAATTTTACAAAATTATATGCTGACCAATTGAATCAGAAGCTACTTTCTTACAACTGTGAGAAATGACACAAAGATTCAACTTTTATGTCAGGTGGGAGAGAAAATGATACTAGGGGCTAAAAAATTGTTCTTTCACTAATCAATGTTGATTTTTGTTATTTTGTCTCAAATTATGTTAATAACAAAGTAATGGCCTTGATCAAAAAA
>NW_016840695.1:0-2648 GCF_001698545.2 Rhinopithecus bieti
GTAAATAAAAACCGATGATCTCATGCCAAGTGTGTCCAACATTTGCACAGTCTCAATACCTTTAACACCATAGTTTTCAAGACACAAAAAATTTTAAGGCAAAAACAGCACTTTGCAACAATTTCCTAATTTATTACATTACAGTAGCATCACAGTAGCAGTCAATAACGTGACTTTAGGCAACAGGGTTTCCGTATTTCCATTATATATTCTGTTGACAGGAATTCATAAATTGGCAAAAGTCATTCTAAGAAAACTTGGCAGATAAAGCTTTGCATTGGAATTGACATTTCTTTCTCTACTTTTCCTTTCCCCAGTTTCTTTCTTTTAAACTACAGTATTCATGTTTTAAAATGTTTTAACTTATTTCCGAACATTAACATAGTAGTTACATTTTTGAATAGTTTTAGTCTTTTAAAGTGACTCTTTAAGATAAAGTTTTAGAGAAACTCTATTATGGATAGGGCTGACTTACATTTTCACATCTTCTAAATATCAGCTTTGGTTTTAGAACTGATTTTTTTTCATTTCTGGAAAACCTATCAGGTTTAATCAAATACTTTAAAAATGATTATATATTGCAATCTTTAAATAGGTATTTTCTTTACTTCCTACAGAAATTCAAATTTATTCAGTTGAACTCACACTTTAAAGTTCTATGTTTCTGATAAACTCTAACCTTCTAATGCTGCCTTCTCAGCAAATTGAAAGCTGCCTTATACTGAATGAGGAAGAGACCAAATACTTGGCTGAATGAGGTATTGCAAAAGACTGCGGGCACTTTGAAGAAAAACTTAAGTTATTATCATACAATTTCTATTCTTTTACCTTTTACAAAATAAATTACAAAATATCTACACAAAGAGTGGTATTTCAGTTAATACAGTACATTTCTTTTCCAGACTGACATTCAGCTTAAACATGCTAGTGTGTGATTTCATCCATAGGTACCTGATGAACACATTATTGTCAGATTGGTTACAGATGCTAAACGCGATCTGAAGGTCATTCCTAGTCATTTATATTTATCAGGGTAAAAGTGAAGTGATTTGAACTATAAAAATACTTTTGAAATAATTTATCAGTGTATCAGGTAAACCCAGTTTCAGCATTATAAAGAAAAACTGTTAGACCAAACAAGGGGGCTAATTAACAGTGGTTTGATTTCTAGCCCAAGGCTCTAAAATAGAAGAATCAGTTGAAGTCACAAGGACTAAATATTTGCACCCTTTCAGTGAATGCAGGCAAATCTGTTATTCCATCCGTAAAAGCGTACTATTGCTCTCCTATTAATGTCATATGTATAAAAGTATCATGAGGATGCCAAATGCTAAAAATGGAGATGGTCTAGTGACTAGAAATGCCCACCCCAGGGAGCGCACATACATCTCTCCCTACATCCTAATAAAGTGACATATTTTGGAACACAGACATTAGAACTTCATGAAGTTGTAGCTATTGATTCTTTCCCAAGCATCATAAAGTTATGATTTAGGCAATGCAATGTACGACTGAAATAATTCATTCATCATGTACAGACACATTAACATAAATATGGCACAAAATATGCCTCTAACTGAAACTAAGAGGTATAAAAACATAGTTCACTCTTTGTAAAGAACTCTGTGAGGAAACATAACTGTGATTGTATAGACACTTTTCCTCATAACACTTTGACCTTCACAAACAGTAGATTGACTGCAGCTTGTAAACATTTTAAGTTGCATAAACTTCCCCTTGATTTTCAAATGCAGTATAATACTGTCTACTAAATCTCCTTTTGGTTTCAACTAATACTCCCACATATATTGGTTTATAATAATGGTTGTTATTATTTTCAAAGTGTTTTTCATTCAAAGAAAAGAAGCAAATTCCTGTGTCAGATTAACCAATGTGGCTGAAGAATAGGTATTAGCCAGAGAGGTCTAGATGGTAAAATCAATCTTCTAGGCTCAAAGAAGCTCCGTGAACATAGAGGCATGCCAGGTGTCACACAGCTTTCCTTCACTCGAATTCATTCTTGACTAGAGCCTGTATGCCTGTCCCAGGGACATTTAAACTCTGAAAGGATTTCTTATGATCTTCACTAAATACATTAAGAAGAATGCCAACCAGTGCCCTTTTGTGTACTGGGACACGTCGTCACGTGATTAAAACAGGTAACATGAACTCTGATGTTAAAATGTATTGTGGATATGAAGGCTCTAAGCTAGAAAAGATTTTCCACATCCACAGTCAATGATGGGAGTCCTTCATTCCTCAGAAATAATCCCTTTTAGGTCACTGAGAAAGAGTCCAACTGCTGCAGCTCATGATGCAATATCTTCATGAGCCCAGAGCACATACAAATCCTAAGGGAACTACCATAGTACGGCGCTCATTCTTGGCACCAGAACAAATGAAACACACTCTATCCTGCACACACCTGCCAGCACAGGCCACTTCCCTCTTCTGTGAGATTTAAAAAGCTCCCCAAAATGTTATCACTCCCATCCCCAATACACAGAAAACAGGGAAAAGCTGTTTCCAGTTCTCGGCCTTTAAACAACTCTAAATGTCAGTACTCACAGTGGCATATTACAAAGTAAGAAACAGTGCGCACTTGAGGGCAAACCACATATTGAGCTAATGAAGAGCTCACTGTGAAT
>NW_016840696.1:0-2658 GCF_001698545.2 Rhinopithecus bieti
GGGACAAATCCTGGAGAAAAGAGATATGTGATCTTTCAGACAGAGAATTCAAAATATCTGTATTTAAAAAAAAAAAAACTGAGAGAAATGTAAGATAACAGAGTACAGAAATTCCTAATTTTATCAGCTAAAATGAACAAAGAGATTGAAATAGTTACAACAAATTAAGCAGAAATTCTGGAGCTGAAAAATGCAATTGGCCTGCTGAAGAATGCAGTAGAGTCATTTAATAGCAGAATGGATCAAGCAGAAGAAATAGTGAGCTTGAAGACAGGCTATTTGAAAATACATAGAAGAAACAAAAGAAAAAGAATAAAAACAACAAATCATGCCTATAGGATCTAGAAAATAGCCTGACAAAGACAGCTGTAAGAGTTACCGGTTTTAAAGAGATGTAGAGAAAGAGGCAGGGGTAGAAGCATTTATTCAAAGGGATGATAACAGAGAACTTTCCAAACCTAGAGAAAGATATCCATAACCCACTACAAAAATGTTATAGAACATTAAGCAGATTTAACCCAAAAAAGACTGCTTCAAAGCATTCGATAATTGATCTTCCAAAAGTCAAAGATAAAGAGAAGTTCTAAAGGAAGAAAGACAAAAGAAACAAATAACAAACAGGGGAGCTCCAACACCTCTGGCAGCAGACTTTGCAGTGGAAACCCTACCCGCCAGGAGAGAGAAGCAATAAATATTTAAAGTACTAAAGGAAACAAACTTTTACCTTAGAATAGCACATACAGCGAAAATGTTCTTCAAATACAAAGAAATACTGACTTTTCCAGACAAACAAAAGCTGAAGTATTTTATGAATACCACACTGGTCCTACAAGGAACGCTAAAGGGACCTTCGATTCTGACGCGAAATCTGAATCCTGGACTCGAAAAGTCAAGTCTCTCTGGCCAGTTCGGGTAGGGGTTCCGCTCAAAGCACGCTGGCAGGGCATCTTTTTCGTTCGGGCTACAAACGAGTCTCCTTCGCCGGCCTCGTCCTCGGGCTTCCTGGGAAACGGCTGTCGGAAGATGTGGGGAGAGCATCGCGGGGGCACCTGGCCGGAATTTCACGGACAGAGAGAGGCCGGCAGCTCGCGTGCACCTCAGTTGGCCTCTGCGCTTATAAAGACCCTTTTATAAGCGCCCTTATAAAGACCACCAGCTTCACCCCTTCGTGAATATGCGTGAGCACCCAAGGGCCATGGGTAGCCCGCCCTCCGAAGCCAGAAACTACAGGACCAGGGCCTTGTGTGGCAGGTGGAGGTGGGGCCAGATCGGCCGGGAAAGGGGGCTTCTGGGGCTGGCTCTCTGGATTCTCCAGAATTCTACGGAAACTGGCAGTTTCTCTCTGGGCTCACACACGATTTCAGGGAGAAACCACCCTGGAAGGGTGGAGTGCGGAACTGAATCTCCATGACAGTCTTGAGTTTTCCAGGCCTTCTCCGTGAAGGCGACCATGCCGGTGGGTGTCGCCGACGCCGTGATAGTCTCACACACGCAGGTGTGTGGATCTTGTTCATTTTCATGTAGAAAACGAGAGCGAAACCACAGAGAAAAGAAACGTCTCGTGCCTCACCGCCTGACCAGGGATTCCTGTTTCCTGCAACATGGGGAGTCTACACTGTGGCCGGTTTGGAAACTGGAAAGGAGAGCACCGCTTTTCCACGCTTCCCTGGAGGTTTCTGTGTCCCCACAGAGCTCGGGAAACAGTCAACATGATCTCGCTGCTGGGGACCGGAGACACGTGAGCAACAGGCCCCCTTGCAGAGGGCAAAGGAACGTGGAACCCCAAACCACGCTTCAGTCGGCCTGAGTGCGACTCCTGTGTGGATGGGACTATCCGCCTCCAGCTCTGTTGCAAGCTCAAGGTGGGGCTATGTCATCTGTGAACCATGTGGATGAAAAACGGGCAACCACCAGAGTCTCATGGCCCTCTGGGAAGTTCGCTCATTCCTTCGGAAACGGAATTCGTCTGAATTGCTCCAGGATGAAATAACCCAGGCTCGCCTTCCAGAGGGCCGGTGAGCGCCCCGCCGGTCAACGGGGCTGTGGGCCGAGCACTTAGCCCGCACTGGGCACCCAACATTTTCCCAGAGTGCTGGGTCCTGTTGGTCCTGGAGGCAGAAGACCGTTTTTCTCTCTGCCTTCCTTTCTGTTTCTTGCTCCTTTTGTCCCTCGGTCCATCCTTCTCTCTGTTCTTCCCTCCCTCCCTTGTTTTTTTCCTCCCTTTCTCCCTCCCTCCCTCTTTCTCTGCCTTCCAGGATCCCTCCGTCCATCCATCCTTTCCTAGCTCCATCCTTCCGTCCCACTCTGTCTCCGTTCCTGTTCTTATCTCTGCCTGCCTTACCTCTTGCCTGGAAAGGGCAGCAGGCCGGTTTGCGCCGGGTCTCGGATCTACATTTAGTTGCAAGGAGCTCCGTGGTGATGGTGAAGAGGCTGGCAGGACGCGGGCTGGCAAGTGATGATGGAACTAAGAGGCAGAGGAGTCGAGCCCCGAAAAGGAGAACTGGCTTGGCTTCTGCCCGGGCCCAGTGTTTCGCGGACTGAGATCTCCGCCAACCCCACTGAAGAACGCGGGAGAAAAAGGGATGAGAACTCCGCCTGGGCTGTCTGGAAAACCTAGGCGGCTGTCTACGGACCCGCGCATGCACAGTAGACAGTCCT
>NW_016840697.1:0-420 GCF_001698545.2 Rhinopithecus bieti
GTGAGGAACATCCCGAGTGAGACCAGTCAGTATATTGTAGCTTTCTCCAGTCACAACCAGAAAGTCTTTGCTTCCCCTTTGCCTTCCACCACGATGGTAAGTTTTCTGAAGCCTCTGCAGCTGTGCGAAACTAGAAAAAGATTCACACCCAAAAGCCTCATTTGAAACTTCCAGACAGAAACTAAGCATTTGGAAAGTCTCTTTGGACAGTTTCAAACACAATTGCAGAAAAGAAAGCAACCCTACTCAGTGTGAAGATGATGAGAATGAAGACCTTTATGATGATCTACTTCCACTTAATAGTGACTTTACAATCCTTAACACTGCACTCAGCTGCCAAGCCAATGAATAAGATTGTGCATCACAGTTGAAATCTGTTCTCCACTCCTTTTGTAGTTGTTCTGAATTGGGTACCAGAAG
>NW_016840698.1:0-1743 GCF_001698545.2 Rhinopithecus bieti
TATAAATAATAATAAAAAAATCTGTTTTCTCAAAATGATGAACCCATGTCACCATTTTCTGTGGTGTCCATTGTTGCTGATGGAAGACTGAGGCTGGTCATTTGTCGTTTTTTATAGTTTGCCTCTCTCTCTCCGCCCCCCCCCCTTTTTTTTAACTCTCTGGGAACATTTGGTTTTCTTTTATTCTTGTTTTGTTTCTATGAGTATGCATTATTTTACTTTCTGTGGTTAGAATTCATTGAGCCTTTCAATGTGGAGACTCAGGAAGCATCTTGCACTCTTAAAATAACTTATCTCTTGAGGTCTTTCCTTTTGTGACTTTGATTTTGTCTCATGATGAATGAAATACATTTTGGCTCACTGTAATGATGTTATGTTGAGCATTTAAACGTTTTCCCCTCATTTCACTGGACATCAGTTAAGCTCTGCTCATTGGTGGCAGTTCATTTGATTTTCTGAGTAAAATACTATTTTATTCTAGGGCACTGAGGTCCTGATCCAGTTTACATCCTAATTTGTTTCCATCTGTTTCTCTTTTCTACAAATATATAAAGGATTTTAAAGAGCCTCCCTTTCTCTCAGACAATTTTGATTTTAGTTTTATAACTCTTTGAATATCCTTTCAGTGATTAGTAGAGGTTGTGGAAGAACTGTAGGCTTAACCTACTTTCTGGGACTGAAGGACTCGATGCTCCTTTTAGGAAATGACAGGAAAGCCAGGAAGGCTAGGATGACTTTGTATTAGCGGGTGTGCTACAGACACACACAGTTCAGGTGTAGTCGCCACATCAGCCACAGTGTGAGGGGCGACTCTGCAGCCCATTTTGACAGACACAGAAATGCTGAGAAGATAAGTCACCTTGAAAGAGGATATCTGGCCAGCAGTGAACCCAACAACCAGGAGCTCTCGCTGCTTTCCCTCGCAGCCATAAATGGCTCCGTTCCGTCACACAGCTCCAAGAAGAGTGTGTGCTTCCTCAGTGGGAGGCAGGGAGGGAGGTGGTCCTGAGCCAGGGGATGTGGTAAGGCTGACATCGCTTCTGGGACAAGCCCTGGGGTCTGTATGATAATTTGCTTTGCTTTTCCCACCGCTGTCTCTGGCAGTCTCCTTAATTGAATGGGCATGGTAATTCCTCATCTCTTTATTTCTATTTGTGATCCACGCCCTCTGTCATTCCCTTCTCCTGGTGTCTGAACCACCCATCACTGTCCAAAGTGTCTTTCCACCGTCATTGCTGTGCCCACAATACCTCCAGGTTCTCAGTGTGGCCTATCTAAGTCCACACGCTGCACTCAGTGGAGACGTGTCTTTTGGATCATGGAACTTTTCATGGGGCCACCACAGTAGTTCCACAATCGAATGATCACACCAATTTCTTTCTCCTTTCTCTTTCTTCCTTCTTTCTTTCTTTCTTTCTTTCTTTCTTTCTTTCTTTCTTTCTTTCTTTCTTTCTTTCTTTCTTTTTTCTTTCCTTTCTTTCTTTTCCTTTCTTTTTTTCTTTCTTTCTCTCTCTCTCTCTTTCTTTCTCTCTCCCTCTCTCTCTCTCTTTCTTTCTTTTTTTTTGATACATAGTCTCACTCTGTCACCCAGGCTGGAGTGCTGTGGTGCTGCAGTCCCCGCCTCCCAGGTTCAAGCAATTCTCCTGCCTTAGCCTCTCGAGTAGCTGGGATTACAGGTGTGGGCCACCACACCCAGTTAGCTTCCTTCCTTCCTTCCTTCCTTCCTTCCTTCCTTCCTTCCTT
>NW_016840699.1:0-2293 GCF_001698545.2 Rhinopithecus bieti
AATTGTGTAATAAAACCATTTTCTTTCTGCTTTATTGTGGAGTTTCTCTGAAAATAGAGAAAATTTTTCTTTTAACTATTGTTTCCACACAGTGTCTAGAATTACCAGACATGATATAAACACATAAGGTACCAACCAGAGTTTACTGTAGAGGGGACTTTCCCTCTCAGACTTCGAGTCAACTCACACTTGTGCAGCAAAGTGAATGCTGTCCCTTAAATATGCACATGGAATTTTGTCTCTGCCTATTTGGTATTGATAGTCCTCTACCGTCACTTCTAGAGAGGCTAGACCCAATTTCTACAAACTTCACAGAGCAGCAATTAATCATTTTACGTTTTTCAGTGACTCTTGTATCTTCCGATTTGAAACTAATTCAGAAACTACAGAGCCCAGAAACCCAATGAGAGTAACATGTGTGCACTGAATAGACATGTAGACATGAGAATCTCCACTTTCCCCTTCCTCCTCTTGCTAAATGCTCACAAATCTACAGGTAAACACCTGCGGCTACATCAGCCATTCAAACCCTAAACTTGAAGCTCCAAAGTTTGAATCCAGGTCTTGAAATTTCAGGGAAAAAAAGTTTATCTAAGAAATGCAAGTCCTTTTGGTTATCAAACTCAGAGAGACATTAAAATGAAAGTACTGGCCGGGCGCGGTGGCTCACGCCTGTAATTCCAACAGTGGGAGGCCGAGGCATGTGGATCATGAGTTCAGGAGATTGAGACTATCCTGGCTAACACGATGAAACCCTATCTCTACTGAAAATACAAAAAATTAAGTGGGCGTGATGGTGGGCGCCTGTCATCCCAGCTACTCGGGAGGCTGAGGCAGGAGAATGGCATGAACCTGGCAGGCGGAGCTTCCAGTGAGCTGAGATTGCACCATTGCACTCCAGTCTGGGCAACAGAGCGAGACTCAGTCTCAAAAAAAAAAAAAAAAGGACTGTTATGTCTTTCTCACCCCGCTTTGAACTATGTATTCATCTCTTGAAACTGTTCATGATTGCCACAGGTAGCTATAAATTAAACTAATAATGCCACATTAGACACTATATCCCATACCCTAAATCATAATGATATATATGTAATCAATAATCGATGTTCTGTAAATAAATAAAAATTCCTGACAATCGGCTTTGTATCAGCCCACTCTCTGTCCCTGTCTTCTTGTCCTTACAAATCATCTTGTAACTGATGGTAATCAAAATGTAGATTCCAGGCAACTTGAATCTTTGCTCCCCGGTTATAATCCTTAAGCTTGACCCAAGTAAACTGTCTACTTATATTCATGTTCTATCAATTTTTTAAAAAAATGTAGACTTATCATTTAGCGTGTGCGAGAGTATCCTCTATGAGGGGATCTCTCCTTTGATTGTACTGCACTTGCTGTAACACCAAAGGATGCAGAGCCAGGTGGATCCTACCTGGAATCTGCAGATGAAGTCTGGCTTCTGCCTGGGATTTAAAGGAAAGGACTGGAATTTGGATTGAGAATGTACAGAAAATGAACAAAAGTCATTTTCTGCATTGTGAAATGTAAACATAGACATCTTACAGCCCCTATTTGGGAGTGTGGCTCTTTGAGATTTTTCACATCTTGTTCATTGGCCTACTACAGTCTTGTGAGGGGCTCCAGGAGAAAATAGAATCTGATGGCAGAATCTGTAAGTGTAAATAAGCATCTTAGGAGTGAGAGAGCGAGGCCACAAAGTATCCAGAGTCATGACCACAATTATATTTAGCTGTAAAATGTAATACTAGAGTAGAGTATTTTTGCTCTTTCTCTTACCCAAGAGCTAGCAAATCAGAATGGGTGGTCCATGTTCTGGAGCTCTACCAGGGCAGTTCCATTTTCTATTTAGAGTTAGCCTGAGTCTCTCCAGCCTGGCTTATCACTGGGCTATGAGGCCCAGGTCAATGGGAATTCTCTCACAATCACCCAGGTGTCTTTGAGGCATTTGAGGATGTCCAGAGCAGAATTGTGTCAGGCTGACAAGAGTGGTTAATTCTGCTTCTGTCTCAGTGTAGGAGAAATGAGTCATTCTGTGTTTGTTCATTCCCTCATACAAGAGATATCTTTGGTTGGTATCCAGATGAGAGTTTCTCCAGTTTCCTGGTACTTGGATAATAGGGAGAAGATCTGGAGACCCAGATAGATAAACTAGTTACTTCCACTTCATATGGGCATTAAAAAAATACATGAAGCAGTCATATTTCCTACAGTCCAGAAACTTTTAGTCTAGACTAGCAAATGGATAAATAATTGAATTATGCATCATATGGTTGGT
>NW_016840700.1:0-492 GCF_001698545.2 Rhinopithecus bieti
GATATACGTATAAAATATAGACGTAATAGATATAATAGATATAGAAAAAATACAGACATAATTGAAATAGTTATAAAATATAGACATAATAGATATAATAGATATAGGTATAAAATATAGACATAATAGATATAATAGATATAGGTATAAAATATAGACATAATAGATATAATAGATATATGTATAAGATATAGACATAATAGATACAATATATATAGGTATGAAATATAGACTTGATAGATATAATAGATATAGATATAAAATGTAGACATAATAGATATAAAAGATATAGGTGTAAAATATAGACATAATAGATGTAATTGATATAGGTATCAAATATAGACATAATAATTACAGTAGATATAGGTATAAAATACAGACATAATAGATATAGGTAGAAATTATAGACATAATGTTTATAATAGATATAGGAATGAAATATAGACATAATAGCTATAATAGGTATAGGTTTGAAAAAAAGACATAATAGAT
>NW_016840701.1:0-2286 GCF_001698545.2 Rhinopithecus bieti
GTAAAAGCTATCTGTAGACCAGGAATAGCAAATAATTATTATATCAGTCCCCAGAGCTCTGTTACAGGCCATGGATGCTCCATGGAGGGGTGGTGAGCCTATGAATAACAATCAGGAGAAACATGGGTAATGGACAGGAGGCATAAATAAACCAAGTCCACCCTCCTCTACAACCCAGGAAAGTTCTCCTTCAAAAAACGATGTCTTGAAGAAAACAGGTACAAATCTTTGTGACTTTGGATTAGACATTTTTTAAGTAGACACATACAATCCAAAAATAGATGGGTAAATGGATTTCATTAAAATAAAAACATATGCTTCAAAGGACACTGTCAAGGAAGTGAAAAGATAATCCACATAATGGGAGAACTATTTCCAAATTGTATATTTGACACAGGTCTAGTACCTAGAGTATATAAGGAATTCATATAACTGAGCAAGAAATGACAAACAACCAAATCGAACAGTGGGAAAAAAGCTGTGAGTAGAGGTTTCTCTAAGGAAACACACAAATGGCCAAGAAGCACATGCTCAGATGTTCAGTGTTTTTCATCATTAGGAAAATGTAAATTTACACCAAAATGAGAGACCACTTCACACCCACTACTGTGACTTAGGGAAAAAATAAGGACAATACATGTTTGGAAAGTTATGGAGAATATGGAATTCTCATATATTACTGCTGGGAATGTAAAATGGCAGAGCTACTGAATTTAGTGAACAGTGTGTGAGTTCCTCAAAAAGTTTAACAAAAAAAAAAGTTAAACATAAAGTGACATATGATGCAGCAATTGCACTCCTAGGCTTATAACCAAGAAAATGAAAAACAGGTTTTCACTCAAAAACTTGTACAAAGCTGTTCATAGCAGCATTATTCTTAATAGTTAAAAAGTGGAAACATCTTAAATCACCATCAGTTGATGAATAAACAAAATGTGGTGTAACCGTATAGTGGCATATTATTGGGCCATAAAAGTTCATGTACTGATGCAGGTTACGAAGGATGAAACATGAGAACAATATGCTAAGAAACAGATGGAAAAGGCCACAGTTTGTGATTCCATATAGAGGAAGTGCCCAGAACAAGTACATCTGTATCTAGAGAAAGTAGATTAGTGGTTGTCAGAGACAGCAAGAAGGGGGGAATTGAAGAGTGACTGCCCGTAGGTACAGGCATGGTTTTTGGCATTATGAAAATATTCTGGAATGAGGTAGTGGTGATGGTTGTGAAACTTTTGGAATATGGTCAAAGACTGAAATGCATGCTTAAAATGGTGAATTTTGTGATATATGAATTATACTATAGAAATAATAATAACAGTAATAAAGCAAGGTGTCTTTCCACATCTCCATGTCCTGTATTTTCATTAAAAAAATAAAAAAGGAATAAAAAGCATTTCAGGCCAGGCTCAGTGGCTCACTCCTGTAATCCCAGCACTTTTGGAGGCCTAGGTGGGAGGATCGCTTGAGGCCAGAAGTTCAAAACCAGCCTGAGCAACATAGCAAGACCTTGTCTGTATGAAAAATAAAAAGTTAGCCAGAAATGGTGATGTGTGCCTAGAGTTCCAACTACTTGGAAAGCTGAGATAGGAGGATCGCTTGAGCCCAGGATTTCGAGGTTGCAGTGATCTATAATCACCAGTGCACTCCAGCCTGGGTGATAGAACAAGACCCTGTCTCAAAAAGGAAAGAAAAAGAAAAGAAAAAAAGCATCTCACTTTAATAGTAAGTGATCAGAATGTGATGCTGGCAGCATGTTGTGAGGAAATGTATTAGATGGAAGAAGTTAAATTCCAGAAGTTTTCCTTTTTTTCAGAAATGAGGTATGAGGGAGAGAAACACGTACTTGGAAGGAACTGACCCAGCTGGATTGGAAAATGTGAGAAGGGGGTGGGGAAGAGGCTGCTCCACCTGAGATCTGGCTCCAGGACTTACAGCAAGGGGAACTTGGGCAAGTTACAGACTCTCTGTGCCTCAGTTTCTTCATCAGCAAAACAGAAAGAATCATCCCATCAACTGTAAGGTCAGTGCTATCACTGGGTCCCCAAATTCAGTGCACATCTGCGTCGTGTTAACAAACACATTCCAGGCCCCACCTGAGCCCTCTGAATCAGAATCCCTGCCAGGAGGACAATGAACTTGTATTTGCACCGACTTTCCCAGCTGTTTCTTACTTTGATGAAGTTGGGGGTAGGACCCATTGAGCTGCATCACATCATTCCAAAGCCAATACACAACAGCAGAACAAGAATATTTTCAATGCAGTCTCTAAAGCAGAGGAGAAAC
>NW_016840702.1:0-946 GCF_001698545.2 Rhinopithecus bieti
TTGGAACAGTTTGCTATCTCTGTTATCTTGTGTTCTGCAAAGTGATATTTGAGAGCTCATTGAGGGCTGTGGTGAAAAAGGAAATATCCTCAGATCGAAACTGGAATGAAGCCTTCTGAGTAACTGCATTTCGATGTGTGAATGCATCTCACAGAGTGACACGTTTCTCTTCAGTGTTCAGTTTGCTAACACAGTTTTCTGGAAATCTGCAATTTGATACTTCTGAATGCAATGAAGCTTGCGGTGACAAAAGAAATATTCTCAGATAAAAACTAGAAAGAATCCTTGTTAGAAACTTCTTGGTGATGTGGTGATGTGTGAATTCATCTCACAGAGTTACACTTATGTTTCATGCAGCAATCCATTCTCACTGTTTTTAAGGAACCTGAGAAGGACTTCTTTTAATCGCATTGAGGCCTACGAGGATAAAGGAAATATCATCAGTTTAAAACGAGAAAGAAGCTTTCTGAGAAATTTCTTTGTGTTCTGTGAATACTTCTCACAGAGTTACAGCTGAGATCTCAAGAAGCAGATTGCTAACACTGTTTTCGTGGAATCTGCAAAGTGAGATTTGGGATCCCATAGGGGCCCATGGTGAAAAATGAAATATCCTCAGAGAATAACTAGAGAGAAGCTTATTGAGAGATTGCTTTCTGATGTGTGACTTCATCACACAGAGTTCCACCCTTCCCTTCTTGGAACAGTTTGCAAACTCTTTTATCTTTGTTTTGTAAAGTGATATTTAGGAGGGCATTGAAGTCTATAGTGAAAAAGGAAATATCCTCAGATCAACAGTGGAAAGAAGCGTTTTGAGAAACTGGATTTCGATCTGTGAATGCAACTCACAGAGTTACACGTTTCTTTTCCGTGTTCAGTTTGCTAACACAGTTTTCTGGAAATCTGCAATGGGAGACTTTGAACGCAATGAATCTTGCGTTGACAAATT
>NW_016840703.1:0-490 GCF_001698545.2 Rhinopithecus bieti
AGCCTTGCCTACTCGCTGGTCCTTTAATACTCGCCCTGGTGAGCCTAGAAAGCAAATCAGTCCTAGAAAGCCAATCAGTCCTAGAAAGCAAATCACACAGGAATTCAAAACTGGGATCTTTAGATGATGACAGCTTCAAAGGAAAAGGATTTGGGCTAGAGCTCACGGTGTAAAATGTCTGCCTTATGCTTTAAATATCATTTCATAAACAAAAATATTAACAAGAACATCAGCATACTTACATCAAATCCTTCCATCTCATTTGGGGAAAAAGTAGGAATCAAAAAACTATGAGGATTTTTAATATTTTCAACTACGTTTTCTAGAATGAAATTTGTAGTGGGGAAATTTACCTTCGCTGGAAGTTAGTGAATCCATGCTTCCTAAGAATCTAGTTGAAATGTGATCTCTGTCTTTCACGGTATGCTGAATGAGTTTGACAACATAATGATTAATATATCATGTATATATCACAGAGCATTTTGTTAAT
>NW_016840704.1:0-353 GCF_001698545.2 Rhinopithecus bieti
GAATTAAAAGAACTATGTGAGGCTGGGCCTCCACCCATTTCACATCAATATAAACCCGGAGACTGGGTCCTCGTCAAGCATCACCGACAAGAAACCCTAGAACCCCGGTGGAAAGGACCATTCCAGGTGATCCTGACTACGCCTACAGCCCTCAAGGTAGAAGGTATCGTCGCCTGGGTCCATCACACCCACGCCAAGCCTGTGGACCCATTCTCGGACCTTGTTAGATCCTCAATGGGCGAGACAGCGACCCGGACAGTTGATCGGACCAAAAAAAACCCCTTAAAGCTTGTTCTGCGCCGTCAACAACCCAAACTGTAACTATGACACTTATTTCTCTTATAGCTCTTTTA
>NW_016840705.1:0-355 GCF_001698545.2 Rhinopithecus bieti
ATAATGGCACTGCACTCCAACCTGGGCAACAGAACAAGATTACATCTTGTTAAAAAAAAAAAAAGAAAAAGAAAAGAAAATTACATATATATATACACACACACATACACATATATATGGGTGTGTGTGTGTATATATATATATTTATATGATACTTGGAAATAAAAAATAACAATTCCCTTATAAAAAATATAGGGGAAAGACATGAAATTGGTCTTGGCACCATTTTCTTAGCTATGATATTAAACGCATGAACAACAGAAAAAAGAAAATAGAAATTTAACCACACCATACTTCAATATTTCTGCACACCAAAAAAAAAACAACAAAAAAAAAATCAAAAGAGTTACAATGT
>NW_016840706.1:0-942 GCF_001698545.2 Rhinopithecus bieti
AGGAGTTGGCCTAGCAGTGGAGGCTGGTGACCTACTTACTGGTGAGCAGTTAGGAATTCGTAACTAATCCGAATCCCAGATTGGAGAGGGAGGCTGTGTTCTCATATCACTAAGGAGCAACACCACCACTTTTCAGATAACATCAAAGACAAAGGAATTAAGTGCCACGATAATAAACCAAGGAGGGTGATTTATATATGAGGTATTTCCATTCAGGTTCTAAAAAGGTTTTCCCTAGAAACATTCATAACTTGGTAATACAGTAATTTGCAAAATAAGTTAAATTGTAAAATAATGATCCTGAGTAGCACAAATGCATTTAGCACGGTTTGCTTCCTTAGTGCTGCTCCATTTGCAAAATTAATTTTGAAAAAAAAAGAGCAATGAGAAAATCTGAAGCAGTGAAATCAGGTGGTGGGGGAGTCCTTGCCTTGCACAGACTACAGCAGGCCGCTGCCTTTTGACACACAGGGGGTTATTTGTCCCCGTGTTCCTGGAATTCTCTGGGAAGTTCCCCACCAAGTGTGGGTGGTCTTCTTTTGAGCGTCACGATCATTGACTTTTGGATGAATGTGGAGTATTTTTGGACAGTGATCAGCTTTACAGTAGAAATCACAAACAGACGTCCGGCCTTGCCAGACACTGAATAAACTAACAAATCGCCCCCCTTGTTTTTCATTCTGATTCGTCAGGGTCCCTTTCTTTCCTCCTCTCCTTTTTCTCTGTAAGAGGAACATATTCAGCTACTCAGCCGGGACCTTTCAGGCTGGCCCGGATGCAGCCCTCCTGCAGCAGAGGCGGATGGGCCCCATGCTAGGGGCTGAGCACACTCGTCCTGGGGAGGGCAACCCCGTTATGTGGAAGCCCACAGCACTGTGGGGTGAGCACTCCACACCGTCACCACACGGGCAGGAGAAAGTGAGATGGGAGCACCAGTGCCCT
>NW_016840707.1:0-854 GCF_001698545.2 Rhinopithecus bieti
GCTCTGAATCACTGCTTTAAAACCCTGTATCTACCAAAGAGTCACCAAAAAATGATTAATGACTTCATTCATTTTCCAGAATCAGAGGTATCACACACACCCAAACTCACAAACGAAAGCACACAAGCACATACACGTGCAGAAATTCAAGCTGGTGATCAGAGCATGTGATCTGATGAAGATTCAAAGATTCTCAATGTGACACCACCAACATAAAGGAGTTGAAGTTCTAACACAACTGTGATGTCAGCAGGTATAGCTTTTCTCTAGGTAAAAACAGTGTAGGAAACCAGAAATTGAAGCACTGAAAAATATTTAGTTTCAAAATTCGCCTCCTTGAACCCCTAACATGCATACAAATTCCACATTGGGATCTTTATCACAATCCAAAAGGCAAAGCCTCTGAGCTAGAGCTCACATTTTTAAAATTTCGTTTTCTTATTCTTGCAACTCTCATTTTATAAGCATCAACACTAACAAGAGCATCAGCATCATTTAGATCAAATCCTTCTATCTTATTGGGGTAAAAGAAGAATCAGAAGACTACGACCATTTCCAATATATTCATGTCCTTCTCTCCAGATGAAATTTGTATTGGCAAATTTGCCTTTTCCTGGAGGGGTGAATCCTTCCTTCTTATGGCTACTTTTCAACTGGGATCTGCTTCTTTCGGGGTAAGCTGAATGGGTTTTTACAACATAATGATTAATATATCATGTATACATCACAAGGCATTTTGTTAATTAAAGATGAAAATAGATCTGTTTCCTGTGGATAAAGGAGGTTGCTCAGAAGATCCTACAAAGCAAAAGGGGCACATAATTAAGTACGTGTAAATATGACACAGCCCACCA
>NW_016840708.1:0-2238 GCF_001698545.2 Rhinopithecus bieti
GTTTTCAGAGTATTAGATGGAATTCGCCCCCGTTGAAGTTTATAAATGTGTTCAGGGGAAGGGGGAGGAAAGAGTTCACTGCCTAATCAGTTTTGCAAGTCATGAAAATTAAATTCCTCTCCAGGTGTAGCTTCAGTCTCATGCAACTTAAAGTGATAACAGTTAATTTGATTTTTTAAAAAATATTATTCCAAAAGAAAACCATTTTAGGTCATCTCTGCCAGCTCTTACTGTTCGTTTCCTTACTGCTTAATAAATATAAAAATAAATCTGATGGTTACAGACAGGAGGCATTGTGCGGGAGGAATACACAACCTTTAGAAGTGTTGATAGCATCTGATATTCAGCCGACCAAATGACAAGAGCTCAGGCCCACGGGTTTGCACAAGAGCACTGCTTTGCCTTAGTCTACTCGGGAGCAATTTTGAATCTTTCTATGCCTAGTTTCCCTTCCAGAAAAGCAGGGAGTGACTGTCATCTCAGGAGAGTGATGTCAGTCACAACCACGGAAGGCAACTGTCAACCACTCCACACAACTGCGGAGAGTGCCTAGTGCCAGGGGCTGGGCTTTTCAGGAATCATGGTGTAGAGATGTGGAGCTCAGCCCACAACAGGGGTACTATAAAAATAAAGTAGGCAAGTAGGAAAGACCACTGAAACCCCAGAATTGAGAGAGGATAAAAACTTCCCTCCAAGTGGTGGATGGTACTGGAGTGATAAACAGTTCAGTGTTTGTAGGTCATTTTTGGTGAAGATCTATGAATTTCCAGGATTTTTTTAAACAAATTAGCATTGGCTACAAACCCACTGGCATAAGCAGCAGTGTGCTTTCTCTCTAACTGTGGACAAGTCGGGCATGTAGGGGGTGAGGTGCCCTGGGCTGGGCACTGGGGCACAGTGAATGGGGCAGCGGCACATGGAAACCAAAATGGCGCGTAGCCCAGGACTGGCTCCTCCATCCGTGTCTCTTTCCTCAGCGCTTTTCTTCCAAGGTAGCTTTGTGAAGCTTGACCTGGACTTGCCTAGCCTTGGAGGGACCACAACAGGAAGGCCTAATAGATTATGAACTAATCCCTCAAAAAGGGCTACTTGCCCAGGAGGAGGAAATGGACATCTCCTTCCGCCGTCCCTGCCTGGCGGGGCTGTTCAGGGAGACTGAGTTCTGAGCTCAGGAAGTCTGGCAGGCTGGCTGTGACTTCCGGCCACCATCACCAGGACAGGAGGGTTACTGAACACCGGGGTGGGCTGCATGCCTCAGTGGGCCAGGAGGGGCATGGCCTCTGAGATGGGGAGAGGCTTTCCACAGAGGCCTGGGAACCTGATCCTGGCCATAAATCTGAAAGCACCACAGCCCTCAGGAGAACCGGGAGAGAGGGGGGCAGGCTGGGGACATGTCATCCGTGTGCACCCAGGCCTGGTGGAGCTGGTCTGCCCCAGCTGGAGTGAGACTCCATCAAGACGGAGCCTTTCCTGGCACCCCTGGGAGGCCGTTCTGTGTTTCCGCCCTTCGTGCCTCTGAAATACCAGGGGCCATGTTCCTTCTGGTGCTTGTCCTTTTGAGCTCGGTGTTTCAGTCATGTCTGTTTTGTAGACTTTGATTTTGTCTTACATGAGAGCGCAAGCTGATGAAGGCTATTTCCAAGTTAAATAGCTAGTCTGAGGGGCTTATCACTGCAGCCAATTGTGCTTATGTGGGGGTAGGAGTGTCACTGCCTACTTGAAAGTATCCACTTGTGTGGAACAGATTCAGGGTGGCCCCTAGCACTTGGGGCTGTGGGATCTTCTGCACACTTAACCTTTAATGGTAAAGACACAAGCTTGGAGTGTTTCAGTGGTTCGTTCAAGAGCATGGTGATAGTGGTGACAAAGGGGATTCGAACCCACGTCTCTGTGGCTCCAGAGTTCACTCATTGCTCCCGGCTGCGTCCTTCTTGAGGCTTTAGCGTTTTTAGTGCATTTTGTGCCCCCAGACTCAGAGTTGACATTTAGCAGATAAATTGCTGTGAATCCAAAGAACGTTTAGTGTCTCTTGTGGTGAGGTCCTGAAATGATGATTGTATTAGTCAAACAGAATGATCATGGAGCATGGATGGAGATGTCAGATGCAATCCCTGTATCGTAAGGCAATGAAATTTAATGAAGGATAAGATGAATTCACAAATAACTACAACTCAGGGCCAAACGCGCACAGCCTGTAGCAACAGTGTCATGCTGAGATTTAAAGGAAGAAGAGGTGCC
>NW_016840709.1:0-492 GCF_001698545.2 Rhinopithecus bieti
AGACATAATAGATATAATAGATATAGATATAATGGATATAATAGATAAAAGTATAAAATATAGACATACAGATATAATAGATATAGGTATAAAAGATAGACATAATAGATAGACTAGATATAGGTATAAAATATATACATAACAGATATAATAGATATAGGTATAAAAGATAGACATAATACGTATAATAGATACAGGTAGACAATATAGATATAATAGATAATAGATATAGGTATAAAATATACATATAATAGATATAATAGATATAATAGATATAGGTATAAAATATAGATATATTAGACATAATAGATATAGATATAAAATATAGATATAATAGATATAATAGATATAGGTATGAAATATACATACAATAGATATAATAGATATAATAGATATAGGTATAAAATATAGACATAATAGATATAAAAGATAGAGGTATAAAATATAGACATAATAGATATAATAGATAGAGGTATAAAATATAGACGTAAC
>NW_016840710.1:0-487 GCF_001698545.2 Rhinopithecus bieti
TCAGAAGGTAGGGGAAGGCTACTCGTTTATCACCAGACTCTAATGGCAGGTCTCCGGGCTGCCGCTCGCAAGCCCACCAATTTGGCCAAGGTATATTCCGTGTTACAGGGAAAAACAGAAAGCCCAGCTACCTATCTAGAAAGATTGATGGAAGCCTTTAGACAGTTTACCCCCATGAACCCAGAGGTACCCTCTTAAGCACCTTAAGCCCTTGAAAAACAGTGGTACACCGTCCTGTATTTAAAAGATTTCTTTTCAGCCTGCCTTTAGCCCCTAGGAGTCAGGAGCTTTTGCATTCAAATGGACAGATCCTGTGAGGGGCATAAATGGCCAGCTAATGTGGACCAGGCTACCACAGGGATTCAAAACTCCCCAACTCTGTTCGACGAGGCCCTCCACGAAGATCTGGGTGAGTACCGGCGACAGCACCCTGAGATCACTCTTTTACAGTATGTTGATGATCTTTTATTTATTTATTTATTATTTT
>NW_016840711.1:0-354 GCF_001698545.2 Rhinopithecus bieti
CCTGTAATCCCAGCACTTTGGGAGGCCAAGGCGGGTGGATCACCTGAGGTCGGGAGTTTGGGACCAACCTGCCCAGCATGGTGAAACTCTGTCTCCACTGAAAATACAAAAATTAGCCAGGCATGGTGGCAGACACCTGTAATACTAGCTACTCAGGAAGTTGAGGCAGGAGAATCGCTTGAACCCGGGAGACAGAAGTTGTGGTGAGCCGAGATCGCACCACTACACCCCAGACTGGGTGACAGAGTGAGACTCAAAAAAAAAAAAAACATTGTTTTACAAGTACCACTTCTACATTAGAAAATAGCAAGAAGCAGGGGGGAGAAATCACCCATGATTGCATTTATCACAAGT
>NW_016840712.1:0-2231 GCF_001698545.2 Rhinopithecus bieti
AAGGATGTAATCTATTGAAAAATAAATACACTTTCATACTTGCAATATTACTTTCAATAATTTTAACTCTATATTACACCAATTAATCACTAAATCTTGACAAATTTTTTACCTATGTCAGTTTTTATTGATATTGCCAAGATGATGGCCGAGAAACTTTTAATCGGAATGTAACTGCATTATTGCAATAGATATGTAACTAGTCACTTGCTTTCAACGTCTGCAAATTAAATAGATTTATACTTTGTTTAAAAAAAAAAGTTCAAGGCCTTTGACATGGCATTCCAGGCATCAGAAATATATTATTCAGGCTGTGGGCTGACTCATGCCTGTAATCCCAGGCATGGCACTTTGAGAGGCCAACGTGGGTAGATCACTTGAGATCAGGAGTTTGAGACCAGCCTGACCAACATGGTGAAACCCCATCTCTACTAAAAACACAAAAAATTAGCCAGTGATGTGGTGGGCGCCTGTAATCCCAGCTACTCCAGAGGCTGAAGGGAAAATCGCTTGAACCTGGGAGGCTGAGATTGCAGTGAGCTGAGATTGCACCATTGCACTCCAGCCTGGAGTGCAAAACTCCATCTCCAAAAAGAAATATACCATTCAAGTTATTGTTATTCTTCCTTATAAGTGCTCTAGTATTCTGCAAGTTTCATTGTACTAAGTGCAGTTCAGTTTCACTTCCACAACTCTACTTATTTTCTCCATTGCAAAAACTCAGAAATGTTTATCCCTCTGTGTGTGTGTGTGTGCGTGTGTGTGTGTGTGTGTGTAGTATTCCTCTATCTAGAACCTCGACCTACATTTTCATTATAATTAAAATGCTATCCTAAAGCATCAAGGATTTCTGACTACAATCCTTTTCTGCAGCTAATTAGGTTATGAATGTGCCTAACATCTCACAACAATTTAATTCTTCTCTCCACTCTCTAGACGTTATCTTTACTCATCTTAATATCTTGCTCCATCAATGTTTCTCTTACAACTCTTGTACACTCAGTGTTGCTATTCTTTTGTACTGTATCTCTTAAACAATAAATATGGCCCGGCCAATGACATACTTAAAGTAACAACAGTAATAAGGAAAACAATAAAACAATAACAATTCTAAAATGTCATATTGTCCATGGGTCTATATCTCTCTGTGCTTATGCAGCCATTTTCTCAAAAAAAAAATATGCTATCTGTCTCTGCTTTATGCAGCATATTTTTTTAAACTATTGCAGTTTAGTTTTATACCTAAGAAGTAAACCTAAGCTAATCGTTAAGTTTAAAAGACAACAACAAAGGATACCTTTTAAATATTCATTTTACTAGAACTTTATTGATCATTTGACATTTTTGCAGACTTCCTCCTTGAAATCCTTTTGTTTAAATGATATCAATTACAGTCTTCTTTTGGATTCCTTTTTAATGACTTTAGATTATCTTCTTAAGAATTTTTATCTTCCTTCCGCCATGTAGCATCTATGGTCTTACATAGAATAACATCAAAATCCCAACTATTTCACTCTAAATGTTCTGGATAAGTGACCTTTTGTAGGCTTCAGACTTCACTGGCTAATTACACAGCTTTCATTAAAATCCTAACTGCCTGCTTAATTTTATTCTAATTCTAAACATATTTCCCTATTGAGATTTTTTAAAGTTGCTTTTAACTCATAATGTACAAAGTCTGAATTTACTAACTTTCCTGCCAACCTAGTACCCATGTATTCCTAACATGAGCATCATAAGCATAAATAGAAAACTATTAAACATCATAGACTTTATTGTCTTTTTTGCATGCATCTGAAGGATCCCCTTTCCTCTAGAAGCCCTCCACTATTTTCCGATCGTATTCCTTCTGCCTAAATTCATGAAGTTATCATTTCTCATCTTTTACGATATCCTCCTAGTTTTTCACTCTTGCTCAATCCTAACTCTTGTGTGAGGTAAACATCCATATCCTTCACTCTACCCAGACTGATTCCTACTGGCTTCCTAGGAGTTGGCAATAAAGCTGACATTTCTATGTCACACAAGCCCCTTCTAGGTTTGCATTATTTCCACCTTTCCCAACCCAATCCTTATGATTTTCCACACTGACCCTTCATACTTGGTTAGAGAAATACTTGGAGCCTACCTGACTGAATTTGCACATGCTGGACTTGCCCTTTCTTCTCCTTGAACTAATAAATATACTCATCCTTTAAAAGTCAATTCAAATGCCCACCTCCATAGGGAGC
>NW_016840713.1:0-2181 GCF_001698545.2 Rhinopithecus bieti
AGAGAGGGGCCAATATTCAATATTCTTAAAGACAAGAATTTTCAACCCAGGATACATATCCAGCCAAGGTAAGTTTCATAAGTGAAGGAGAAAGAAAATCCTTTACAGATAAGCATATGCTTAGAGATTTTGTCACCACCAGGCCTGCCTTACAAGAGACCCTGAAGGAAGCCCTAAACATGGAAAGGAACAACCGGTACCAGCCATTGCAAAACATGCCAAAATGTAAAGACCATCGAGGCTAGGAAGAAACTGCATCAACTAACGAGCAAATGGACCAATGACAAGTTTTGAAATTGAGGAAGTAATTAATATCCTACCAACCAAAAAGGCCCAGGGCCAGATGGATTCACAGCCGAATTCTACCAGAGGTACAAAGAGGAGCTGGTACCATTGCTTCTGAAACTATTCCAAACAATGGAAAAAGAGGTGGGACTCCTCTGTAACTCATTTTATGAGGTCAGCATCATCCTGATACAATAACCTGGCAGAGACACAGCAAAAAAAGAAAATTTCAGGCCAATATCCCTGAGGAACATCGTTGCCAAAATCCTCAATAAAATATGGGCAAATTGAATCCAGCAGCACTTGAAAAAGCTTATTTACCATGACCAAGTTGGCTTCATCCCTGGGATGCAAAGCTGGTTCAACATATGCAAATCAATAAACATGATCCATCACATAGACAGAACCAATGACAAAAACCATATGATTATTTCAATAGATGCAGAAAAGGCCTTTGATAAAATTCAACTCCCCTTTATGATAAAAACTCTCAATAAACTAGGTATTGGTGGAATGTATATCAAAATCATAAGAGCTATTTATGACAAACCCACTGCCAATATCATACTGAATAGGCAAAAGTTGGAAGCATTCCCTTTGAAAACCAGCACAAGACAAAGATGCCCTCTCTCACCACTCATATGCAACATAATATTGGAAGTTCTGGCCAGGGCAATCAGGCAAGAGAAAGAAATAAAGGGTTTTCAAACAGGAAGAGAGGAACTCAAATTGTCTCTGTTTGCAGATTACATAATTTATATTTATGTATATTTAGAAAACCCCATCATCTCAGCTCAAAAACTCATTAAGTTGATAACCAACTCTGGCAAAGTCTCAGGATAAAAAATCGATGTGCAATAATTACAAGCATTCTTACACACCAATAATAGACAGAGAGCCAATTCATGAGTGAATTTCCATTCACAATTGGTACAAAGAGAATAAAATACCTGGGAATACAACTTACAATGGATGTAAAAGACCTCTTAAAGGAGAACTACAAATCATTCCTCAAGGAAATAAGAGGGGACATAAACAAATGGAAAAACATTCCATGCTCATGGATAGGAAGAATCAGTATCATGAAAGTGGCAATACTGCCCAAAGTAATTTATAGATTCAGTGCTATCCCCATCAAGCTACCATTGATTTTCTTCACAGAATTACAAAAAATGGCTGGGTGTGGTGGCTCATGCCTGTAATCCCAGCACCTTGGGTGGCCAAGGCAGGCAGATCGTGAGGTCAGGAGTTTGAGACCAGTCTGGCCAACATAGTGAAACCACGTCTTTACCAAAAATACAGAAAACTTAGCTGGGTGTGATGGAGTGCACCTGTAATCCCAGCTACTTGGGAGGCTGAGGCAGGAGAATCTCATGAACCCAGAAGGTGGAGGTTGCACTGAGCTGAGATTGTACCGTTGCACTCCAGCCCAGGTGACAGTGTGAGACTGTCTGGAAAAAAAAAAAAAAAAAAGAATTAGAAAAAACTACTTTAAATTTCATATGGAACCAAAAAAGAGCCCACATAGCCAAGACAATCCTAAGCAAAAGAACAAAGCTGGAGGCATCACGCTGCCTGACTTCAAGCTATACTACAAGGCTATAGTAACCAAAACAGCATGGCACTGGTACCAAAACAGATATATAGACCAATGGAAGAGAACAGAGGCCTCAGAAATAGTGCCACACATGTACAACCATCTGATCTTTGACAAACCTGACAAATACAAGCAATGGGGAAAGGATTCCCTATTTAATAAGTGGTGTTGGGAAAACTGGCTAGCCATATGCAGAAAACTGAAACTGGACACCTTCCTTACACCTTAGACAAAATTAACTGAAGATGGATTAAATATAAGACCTAAAACCATGAAAACCCTAGAAGAAAACCTGGTCA
>NW_016840714.1:0-1329 GCF_001698545.2 Rhinopithecus bieti
TTACTTAGGTATTTTATTTTCTTTGTAGCAACCGTGAATGGAAGTTCACTCATGATTTGGCTATTCATCTTTTATTGGTGTATAAGAACGCTTGTGATTTTTGCACACTGATTTTGTATCCTGAGACTTTGCTGATGTTGCTTATCAGCTGAAGCAGATTTGGGGCTGAGATGATGTGGTTTTCTAAATATACAATCATGTCATCTGCAAAAAGAGACAATTTGACTTCCTTCCTTCCTATTTGAATGCCCTTTATTTTTTCCTCTTGCCTGATTACCCTAGCCAGAACTTCCAATACTATGATCAGAGTGAATAGGCAACCTACAGAACAGGAGAAAATGTTTGCAATCTCTCCATCTGACAAAAGGCTAATATCCAGAATCTAAAAGGAACTTAAACAAATTTACCAGAAAAGAACAAACAACCTCATCAAAAAGTGGGTGAAGGACATACTCAAAAGGAGACATTTATTCAGCCAGTAAACATATGAAAAAAAAAAGCTCCTCATCACTGATCATTAGAGAAATGCAAATCAAAACCACAATGCGATACCATATCACGCCAGTGAGAATGGCAATCATTAAAAAGTCAGGAAACAACAGATGCTGGAGAGGATGTGGAGAAATAGGAACACTTTTACATTGTTGATGGGAGTGTTAATTATTTCAACCATTGTGGAAGACAGTGTGGTGATTCTTCAAGGATCTAGAACCAGAAATACCATTTGACGTAGCAATCCCATCACTGAGTATATACCCCAAAGATTAAAAACCATTCTACTATAAAGACACTGGCACATGTATGTCTATTGCAGCACTATTCACAATAGCAAAGACATGGAACCAATCTGAATGCCCATCAGTGATAAACTGGATAAAGAAAATATGGCATATACACATCATGGAATACTGTGCAGCCATAAAAAAGGATGAGTTCATGTCCTTTGCAAGGACATGGATGAAGCCTGAAACCATCATTCTCAGCAAACTAACGCAGGAAAAGAAAACCAAATGCTGCATTTTCTTATTCATAAGTGGAGTTGAACAATGAGAATACATGGGCACAGGGAGGGGAACGTCACATACCAAGGCCTGTCAGGGATGTGGGATCCTAGGGGAGGGACAGCATTAGTAGAAATACCTGATGTAGCTGACAGGTTGATGGGTACAGTAAACTACCATGGCACATGTATACCTATGTAACAAACCTGCATGTTCCTCACATGTATCCCAGAATTTAAAGTATAATACAAAACAAACAAATCAACATTAATTCAGGTTGTTGGTTACCTGTAGGCAATGAATTGTAGTAGTATAGAAGATTCTAAGG
>NW_016840715.1:0-488 GCF_001698545.2 Rhinopithecus bieti
TAATGAATAAATCTCAGGTCACTACCCCACGGAACCCACCACTGCAGGCATTGAGAGGGGGAGAAAGAAAGGGGCATGGCCTGTTTGTGTCCTTCTCACGGGGCCGCCTACCAGGTCCCGGGGGAGTGGGAGCCAGTGCAAGGAGAGAAGTCCAGTGAGAAAGGCAAATGGATGACATCAGACCGAGGGGCTGAGGCCCCCAAATGCAGCCAGGTAGATTCTGGAGTTTGGCAACAGTGGGCGAGACAGAATGTGTTTCAGAGGAGGAGGAAGGGGTTGTATCCCATGGAAACAATGTATGGTTTTACGGTAGTGCGTCTTTCTCTAATCACCAGTTAGCGTGTTCCTGTTAATGGAAAATATTGGTGGTGTACGTTCCCCAATGTTCTCATATTCGTGTAAATTTGTTCCCTCCCTCCCTCCCTTTCTCCCTCCCTCTCTCCCTCCCTGCCTCCCTTCCTTCCTTCCTTCTTCCTTCCTTCCTTCCC
>NW_016840716.1:0-2647 GCF_001698545.2 Rhinopithecus bieti
GTATATTAAAATGAATATTTCAATAGTTGATATATTAATAGTCTCATCTCCCCAATGTTTATTTTTCAAATATTATGGAAATATTTGAGGTAATAATGTCAATAATGGTATCCACATTTGAAAAACTGATTACTTACAAGAACACAAATTTTACTTAGTTTTTGTAAAAGGTAGCTTTAATTTCAGGTGTTTCTACTTTTGTGTCCTGATACTGTAATGTTTTGTATTGGGAATGTCTGTATGACTTAAAGATTCAATAAGCTGAATTTTTAAACTCTAATATTTTTTCTGTTCAAAAATTGATTCAAATTCTACCCTTCACTGCAGGGAAAGCTTCACTTTTTGACATGCCAACTGTGTTTTAGCATTGGTTACCTCATGGGCATGTAGTCATTTGAAACATCCTAAGGAACTCAGTTATTCTGGTTAGCTTACTCTGTGTGTGTGTGTGTGTGTGTGTGTATGTGTGTTTGTGGTGTGCACGTTTGTGCCTATGTGCATGTGTATGTGTGTTTGTGTGTGGTACCCTTAATTTTTAAAAAATGGGAGAAGTAAGTCCCAGCTACTCAGGAGGCTGAGGCAGAAGAATGGCGTGAACCCGGGAGGCAGAGCTTGCAATGAGCCAAGATCGTCCCACTGCACTCCAGCCTGGGCAACAGAGTGAGACTCCGTCTCAAAAAAATAAAAATAAATAAATAAATAAATAAATAATAATAATAAATGGGAGAAGTAATAATTTCCTCATGATTATTTTGGTAAAAGTGTGATTCTGAAGCATTTGGCTTTAGTGTCTTTTCATTGTTCAGAGGTAAACAATTGTTTAAACTAGTTTCTTAAAAATTATTCTGTGCATGCTTAAACATTACACAACATATGTGCATGGTCATAGATAATGTGTAGAATTTGTTTTCAACTTCTAATATGTAAATAATTGTACATTGTGTGTAATTTTCTGTAACATTCTTTGATCAGCATTGTATTGTTAAATCCATCCATAATGGGCAGAATTAGCTCTGCGTTTGTTTATATTAGGTTCTTTATGGAATTCCATTATATAACTGCACCACAACTAATTAAAGCTTGTTTATGCAAAAAACAAATACATGAAAATAAAAACAAATGCAGATTTCAGTCTTCATTTAAGTTGGTTTTATCTGCTGATTTTTGATATATTAGAAACTAAAACTAAAATATTTCAAGTATCGCTATGCACAATCATCTACTTTAATAAAAATGAAAGCTGTGACCTATGGATCATTAAAGCTATGTTTACTAATGTGTGGGCATTTATTTAATTTTTTTAATGGAAACATTAGGTTACTTAAAACAATTATTTTATATAGATTTCTAATGTTTCTCTAAGGCATCGCAAGGTGATTCTGAAGATATTGATTTAAGACTGTCTCAAAATATTTAAAGCAGTTTTTAAATTTAATGTATATGCAATAAAAGTTTTTTAAGCTTATTTATTACACATACACAACATATACTGTCATGCATGTTGAAACTTAAAATTGTTAGACAAAGTTTGTTAACATGAAATTTTGTATTTCTCAAGAGTCTTATTTATTGATAATTTCATTTGAACAACTAATAGAGATTGCTGAGTCAAACTAAGTAATGCTAAAAAATAGAAAAAAATTAAAGATAACATATAATTAGAGTTATCTCATTACATTTCAAGCACAAGAAATACTGTTTCTGGGAAGAAGAACACATTACTGCCTTTTTGAAGAAATAATTTGTACAAGTTAGCCAAATTTCTATTTTTTTTAATTCTAATGAATAAAAAGTTCGCTTTTAAATATTTTAGTTTGCAATTCTATTAGATTGACCATAAAAGTGGCGGGAATAATCTGAAAAAAGTATGTACAGGTTGAATAAGAAAGACCACAGATTCATGAAAAAAATAGATTTGTATACACTTTTAAAATATATCGTAATGAATGTTCTCATGAATATATCTATGATTAATATTTTATAGATAATATGTTCACATTAAAACCAGGACAAGAAACATATGCAGAATCACATTGGAGTTCTAAGGTATTGTGTAATTTTGTTTTCATTATTTAAATATAAATATTGATTGATGTTGAAACTTTAGAGACTTTGACTTTTTTGTCTTACCTCTGCATATTGCCCTTCAGCAATTTCTGATATTTTTCAGAACATACTAAACAGTTATTATTTGCTAAGTAGATTATTGCTTCATAGTGCAATTCCACTTATTTTCAGGATTAAATTTAGAAGATACTGTAGTATAGTGTAAAAATATGGCTTAGAAATTCTAGGAGTTTATTTGGATTCTGAATCTACATTTGTCTAAAAACTGAGGAATTTCAGTTCAGGGGTCCACCTCTAGGCAAATTTATGATTCTCTGGTATATCTGGATTCAGAGGAAAAAGGTAAAACTTGTTTTGCATACCTTGGAACTTGAGAAGATAATGCTTGGGACTTGAAAGTATTAATATATTTGGATTGTACAGCGTAGAGCTTAAGGAATATTTTAGGCGAAGGAAGAGCAAGAAAATAGGAAACCTGAGAAACTATAATAAAAACAATTTGGTTGAATAGTGTTTTAAAGAATAAACATTATTTTCACAAATAGAACTCTTTGAGTTCTTTTGTGGCAGCCATGCTTTC
>NW_016840717.1:0-494 GCF_001698545.2 Rhinopithecus bieti
AAGTTTGCTAACACTGTTTCCTTCGAATATGCGTCGGGATATTTCAGAACACATTGAAGCTTATGTTGACAAAGGAAATATCCTTAGACAAAAACCATAAAGAAGCTTTTTGAGAAACTGCTTTGTGATGCATTGATTCAACCCACAGAGTTACACGATTCTTTTCATGGATCAGTTTGGTAGCTCTGTTTTTCGGTAATCTGAGAAGCGATATTTTGAATTGCATTGAAGCCTATGTTGAGAAAGGAAATATTCTCAGATAAAAACTAGAAAGGAGCTGTCTGAGAAATTTCTCTGTTATTTGTGAATTCATCTCACAGAGTTATACCTTTCTTTTCATGGAGCAGCATTGTAACACTGTTTTCGTGGAATCTGCAAAGGCATATTTGGGAGCGCATTAACTCATATAGTGAAAAAGGACAAATCCTCATTTAAAAACGAGGAAGAAGTTTTCTGGGAAACTGCTTTGTGATATCAATTCATCTCACAGGTTT
>NW_016840718.1:0-1648 GCF_001698545.2 Rhinopithecus bieti
CCATCTGCACTGATCTCTCTTCCTTCCTTGAAGTCCTAGAATAAGGGATAAGTTACTCATCTTAGCACTTACTCTGCACTGAGAATTGTTTTACTATGGAATATTTTACACGAAGTCAGTAATAAATACCTGAAGGAAACAAGCAGACATACCACCCTGTCCTGTACCTCAAAGCCTTTCAAGTCCCGTGTACCCATGTCAATCCCAGCCCTTAGGATCCAGAGTGAGAGTAACAGCTATAAATTCCATGGAGATCAATCTTTTGTTTTTCACTCATTTTACATTTGTCTGAATCCCTTACAACACTGTCAGGGTTGGGCTGCTCTGAGCTTGGCATACATGCACCGCACGACACACATCACTCTGCTTTTCTCCCAGTTTGGGATCTTCCCAGCGGATGCTGTCAGCAATGATGCCCTCAACTCCACCCTGTGGTGTGCATGGCCCATGCCCTCCAGGCTCCTCTCAAGGGATACAAGGGCAGTCACGACTACGCTCACTTCAAGTTCTGCACTGTCCGCTCCCTGCTCAGGGCTCCGGCTCGCATGAAGTGGGCTTGCTGGGTTGGTGTGTACATACATCCTTCATTTAAACCTAATGCCAAAGTTCCACGCACAACAGCAAAGTACAAGACGGTTCCCATCACTCATGGGGCTGGCAGACCTCCCAATTTTTACAACCTGGCATTTATAACAACTTTATTTCTGTTCTTTCACAATAAAAGGTTCCACCGAATAGGATAATATTACGAAGAAACTGCTGACTTTTGTTCCTGTAAAAATAATCTAATGGTTCAAGGAAAGGGTGGCAACCTTACCTATGGGAGACAGGGTGAACTGTTTGTGAATGAAGGAACAGTGCTGTGGGATTTGTTCTGGCAAACTCCAGAGTGGGGATAACAGTTTGAGTAGAGAGAAGGCGGCCAAGGCTGCACGGGGTGGAGAAGAGCAGAAAGGCCAATTCCCGTTGCGTTCCACACATGGGCAGAGTTCCTAAGCCATCACCAAGGAGGGGGCATATCCTAGTGTCCCGCTCCACCCCAGCGCTGCACGTCAGGGCAGCTGGAAAACACCTGAACACACTTCTGCGCTCCAGCCTATCTAGGATATGGCAACATAAAAGGAGAGTGTGTCCTCTACAGGAATGAGCGATACATACACAGTGTTCCCATGGCCCAGCCGTCCTCTGTCCCCAAAGCCCGGGAGTACACCTCTCCAGTGGCAGCCAAGGCTACGCAGTGATGATCATCAGAATGGGCAGCAATTTTTACAATGTTTCTGGAGGCAAGGCCTTGGACAAGCTGTGGGGGCCTAAAAAAAGAAAAATAGGAAGAAAAGTCATCATCAGTCCAAGGAAAATGAAATCAGCGCAGCTCTCCTTCATCATGTATCCCCGAGCAAAGCCTGCTCTAACTGGAAGTGGGGCATAAGTGTCTGCAGGCCACGGGGCCGGCTCTCCAGCCCTTCCCACCCAGCACCAACAGAACAGCGGGCAGCCTCCAAGTGCTCTGCGGCAAGACCAGAGCCGACGCAGGGGCAGGGCAGGCTAGCCCCGTGCCACAGAGACATGCAGCCGACAGGGAGGAACACCTCGCTTTAATGAAAACATGCCATGTCCCAATTTGCCACTATCCCCATGAGGCCCAACT
>NW_016840719.1:0-3704 GCF_001698545.2 Rhinopithecus bieti
TTAGGTCCACTTGGTGCAGAGTTGAGTTGAATTCCTGGATATCCTTGTTAGCTTGCTGTCTCGTTGATCTGTCTAATGTTGACAGTGGGGTGTTAAAGGCTCCCATTATTATTGTGTGGGAGTCTAAGTCTCTTTGTAAGTCTCTGAGGACAGGCTTTATGAATCTGGGTGCTCCTGTATTGGGTGCATATTTATTTAGGATAGTTAGCTCTTCCTGAGGAATTGATCCCTTTACCATTATATAACGGCCTTCTGTGTCTCTTTTGATCTTTCATGGTTTAAAGTCTGTTTTATCAGAGACTAGGATTGCAACCCCTGCTTTATTTGTTTGTTTGTTTTCCATTTGCTTAATAGATCTTTCTCCATCCCCTTATTTTGAAGCTATGTGTGTCTCTGCATGTGAGATGTGTCTCCTGAATAAGGCAAACTCTTTATCCAATATGCTAGTCTGTGTCTTTTAATTTGGCCATTTAGTCCATTTACATTTAAGGTTAATATTGCTGTGTGTGTACCTGATCCTGTCATTATGATATTAGCTGGTTATTTTGCTTGTTAGTTGATGCAGTTTCTTCCTAGCATCGATGGACTTTACATTTTGGCATGTTTTTGCAATGGCTGGTACCACTTGTTCCTTTCCATGTTTAATGCTTCCTTCAGGATCTCTTGTGGGGCAGGCCTGGTGGTGACAAAATCGCTACTAGGTTGGGGAAGTTCTCCTCGATAATATCCTGCAGAGTGTTTTCCAACTTGCTTCCTTTTTCCCCGTCACTTTCAGGCACACCAAGCAGAAGTAGATTTGGTCTTTTCACAGATTCCTATATTTCCTGGAGGTTTTGTTCATTTCTTTTTACTCTTTATTCTCTACACTTCTCTTCTCACTTCATTTCATTCGTTTGATCTTCAATCTCTGATACTCTTTCTTTCAGTTGTTCGTGTTGGTTAGTGAAGCTTGTGCACTTGTCACGTAGTTCTTGTGTCATGGTTTTCATCTCTATCAGTTCTTTTAAGGACTTCTCTGCATTGATTTTTCTAGTTATCCATTCACCCATTCTTTTTTCAAGGTATTTTGTTTCTTTGGGTATGTAGTTCCTCCTTTAGCTCTGAGAAGTTTGATCAACTGAAGCCTTCTTCTCTCAGTTCGTTAAAGTCATTCTTGGTCCAGCTTTGCTCTGTTGCTGGCGATGAGCTGTGTTCCTCTGGAGGGGTGATATGCTCTGATTTTTTGAATTTCCAGCTTTTCTGCATTGCTTTTTCCCCATCTTTGTGGTTTTATCTGCCTTTGGTGTTTGATGATGGTGACGTAGTGATGGGGTTTTGGTGTGAGTGTCTTTTCTGTTTGTTAGTTTTTCTTCTAACAGTCAGGACCCTCAGCTGTAGGTCTGTTGGAGTTTGCTTGAGGTCCACTCCAGACCCTGTTTGCCTGTGTATCAGCATTGGAGGCTGCAGAAGTTAAAATATTCATGAACAGCGAGTGTTGCTGACTGATTCTTGCTCTGGAAGCTTCGTCTCAGGGGTGTACCCAGACGTGTGAGGTATGAGGTGTCAGTCTGCACGTAGTGGGGGATGTCTCCCAGTCAGGCTACTCAGGGGTCAGGGACCCACTTGAGCAGGCAGTCCGTCTGTTCTGAGATCTCACCCTCCGTGCTGGGAGAACCACTGCTCTCTTCAAAGCTGTCAGACAGGGACATTTACATCTGCAGAGGTTTCTGCTGCCTTTTGTTTAGCTATGACCTGTCCCCAGAGGTGGAGTCTACAGAGGCAGGCAGGCCTCCTTGAGCTGCGGTGGGCTCCACCCAATTCAAGCTTCCCAGTGGCTGGCTTTGTTAACCTACTTAAGCCTCAGCAATGGCAGGTGCCCCTCCCCAAGCTTCGCTGTCACCTTGCAGTTAGATCTCAGACTACTGTGCTAGCAATGAGGGAGGCTCCATGGGCATGGGACCCTCTGGGCCAGGTGTGGAATATTATCTCCTGGTGTGTCATTTGCTAAGACCATTGGTAAAGCGCAGTATTAGGGTAGGAGTTACTCGATTTTCCTGGTGTTGTGTGTCTCAATTTTGTTTGGCTAGGAAAAGGAATTCCCTTCCTCCTTGTGCTTCCCAGGTGAGGTGATGCCTTGCCCTGCTTCAGCTCTCGCTGGTCGGGCTGCACCCATGGACAATGCTCCACAAAATGTGTGTTGGCAATGACTAAATGAATACATGAAACAGAGGCCTAAATGAAGACACATGAATGGAGTGTGTGGGCATCAATTAGAAGCTGGGAAACAGGTGTCTCTCAGATCTCTCATCCTCCAGCAAGTGTGGAATGTGCCCATGCTCATGAGTGTATACATCTGGAGTGTATACACTCCTCTCAGTGCCCCATGTGGAGGAGCAGAGGGAGGGTACGGTGTATACATCTGGCTGCTTCTTTTGCTGCCACTATCCCCAGGTGCAATCTGGCTTAAAATCTAGGTTTTAAGTAGTAAATATAAGAGGATAGGAAGCCAGGGATCTGTGTAGGCCTGGGGTTGGGTACACATTAGTTTTGTGACAGGATGAGAGCTACAGTGGTTTTATTAATCGTGATAGGCCTGGTCTGGTTGTAGCTCCAGGTGAGGGGGAGGGAGTCAGCAGTGGTGGTCCTATAGACATCCATGTGCCCAGCCCTGGCCTGCCTGCCCTCAGGCACAACAAGAGGCACCACCACAGGCCCTGACTTGCCTCCCTACTCTCTGCACGCCAGATGGGAATACTCAGAGTCTACAATCTGAATGTATTATTCTCCCATTTTAACCCAAGCTGCCTAACACACAGTGTGGGTAGGGTAGATGAAGTGGGGGTCAGATGGATGAATGAAGGGCCTGGGGAAAAGCAGGGCTGGATCATGGATCCTGGGGGAAATTTAGAGATACAGGAGTGGTTGTCACCTATCTGTGGATCACAGGTTCCTACATGGTCCTTACCATGTAGCACCTTCTACAGAGACTAGCTCTGGGGAGTTTGAGGATCCCTATAGCCCCAGGCTGCTTCCTGTGCCCCACCCCACCCGCCTGTATTCCTTCCCTTGTGTGGTGTCAGAGCCCAACATGGAGGAGGAGGTTGCTGCCCTGTGAGCCTGAAAGAGCTGTGTCTGACTGGGGCTCCTGTCTGGGGTTTTACAAAGAGCTACTTTTGAATATGGTCTGTCCAGATACCTTTTTTCAAAGGAAGTGAGCATGATCTAGCAAGAGTAGCAATCCCACAGTTGATAAACAACTTTTTCCGTTTTTAAACCATCACATCTTCATTTCACATTGGAATAAAGTAAGTGAAACCTACTACCCCAGGCTTGCCTATGTGTTCTGTAACCCAGTCTCATTTGATTGTGTGGGCTGTTGTTAGAAATGTTATGAAAAGTAGAATGTGGTTAAACTAGTTTACAGTCCCACCAACAGTGTAAAAGTGTTCCTATTTCTCCACATCCTCTCCAGCACCTGTTGTTTCCTGACTTTTAATGATTGCCATTCTAACTGGTGTGAGATGGTATCTCATTGTGGTTTTGATTTGCATTTCTCTGATGGCCAGTGATGATGAGCATTTTTTCATGTGTCTGTTGGCTATATGAATGTCTTCTTTTGAGAAATGTCTGTTCATATCCTTTCCCCACTTTTTGATGGGGTTGTTTGTTTAAACTAGTTCAACCATTATGGAAAACAGTATGGAGATTTCTCAAGGATCTAGAAC
>NW_016840720.1:0-2375 GCF_001698545.2 Rhinopithecus bieti
AGCCCAGTATTAGGGTGGGAGTTACCCGATTTTCCAGGTGTTGTGTGTCTCAGTTCCCCTGGCTAGGAAACGGGATTCCCTTCCCCCTTGTGCTTCCCAGGTGAGGCGATGCCTCACCCTGCTTCAGCTCTCACTGGTCGGGCTGCAACAGCTGACCAGCACCGATTGTCTGGCACTCCCTTGTGAGATGACCCCAGTACCTCAGTTGAAAATACAGAAATCACCGGTCTTCTCTGTCGCTCGCTCTGGGAGTTGGAGACTGGAGCTGTTCCTATTAGGCCATCTTGCTCCGCCCCTGGCTCCTAGCATTTTCTGTGGGCTCACTGCTTCTCCCTTCTGCCTGCCTCAATGCCACCCTGAGTCCCTTTGGCTCGCCCAGGCCATCCTGCATCCCCGTTTTCGCTTGTGAAAGGTCTTTCTACAGGGACACAGGCACCCCTACTCCAAAGCCTGAGGCATTACAGCCCATCCGTGACAGACCTGGGGGCTTCTAGGATGGGACAGGTCTCCTTGGGAGGCTCCCAACATTCCATGCTGTGTCGCCGATTCTCCTCTCTGCTGGTCTCAACTTCGCCCTGAGTCCCTGCGGCCTGTTGACCCCACACTGTGGCCCATTTTCACTTGTGGGAGCCTTCTGCTACAGACACAGGCACCCTGCTTCAAAACCTTAAGTATTACAGCACACCTGGCACAGTCCTGGGGACTTCTGGGATGAAATAGGCCTTCTTGGGAGTCTCCCAGCATTCCCTGCCTTCCTGCTACTTCTCCCATCTGCCTGCCTCAGCGTTCCCGTGAGGCTCTGCAGCCCATGCATGCCACCCTGCCACCTCGTTCTCTTTTGTAAGTCTTCGGTGAGAGACACAGGCTCCCTGCTCCAAAGACTAGGGCATAAAAGCGTGTCTGGGGCAGCTCTGGGGGCTTGTGGCATGGAAGAGACCTCCTTGTGAAGCTCCCAGCATTCCCTGAGGTCTGGCTGCTTCTCATCTCTGCCTGCCTCATTTTCTGCCTGAGTCCCTGTGGCCCTCCCATGCCACTCTTCAGTCAGCTCATGCCACCCTGCCTCCCTGTTTTCGCTTGTGGGGGTCTTTTGCGAGAGACACAGGCATGCTGCTCCTAATCCTGGGGCTTTCTGCCCCCCACCCCAGGATAGTTTTGGAAGCTTCTGGGATAGCAGAGGCCTTTTAGGAAGGCTTCCAGCATTCCCTGCGGTCTCACCACTTCTTTCCTCTGCCGGCCTCAAAGTCTCCCTGAGTTCCTGTGGCCCGCCCAGGCCACATTGAGGCCTTGTTTTTGCTTGAGGGTATCTTCTGTGAGAGAGACAGACACCCTGCTTGAAAGCCTCGGGCATTACAACCCGCCCGGTACAGCCCTGGAGATGTCTGAGATGAAATAGGTTTCCTTAGGAGAGCCCAAGCATTCCCTGCGGTCTTGCTGCATAATTATCTCTTTGGCCTACCTTAATGTTCCCCTACCACCCTACGGCCCAACCACACCACGCTAGGCCCCGTTTTCACTCGTAAGGGCCTTCCGTGACAGAGAGACACCCTGCTCCAAAGCCTAGGGTTTTACCATGCAACCGAATCAGCCCGGGGGTTTGTGGGATAAGAGAGGCCTTCTTGAAAGGCTCCAAGCATTCCCTGTGGTCTCACTGCTTCTCCCCTCGGCCTGCCTCAACATTCTCCTGAGTCCCTGCGGCCTGCCCATGGCAGCCTTCTGCACTGTTTTAGCTTGTGGGGGCCTTTCGGAAGAGATACAGTCACCCTGCTTTAAAACTTGGGTATTTACATGCATCCCCCCGACAGCCCTGGGGGCTTCTGAGATGGGAGAGGCCTCCATAACAGGTTCCCAGCATTCTCTACAGTCTCGGCACTTCTCCCCTCTTCTTCCTTAATGTCCCCCTGAGTCCCTGCAGCCTTCCCATGTCACCCTGACTTCCCCTTTTTGCTTGTAAAGGCCTACTGTGAGAGACACATGCACCCTGCTCTAAAACCTGGGGTTTTACAGCCGACTGGGAAAGCCCTGGGAGCTTCTGGGCGGGAGAGGACTCCTTGGGAGCCTCCCAGCATTCCCTGCAGTCTCATCGCTTCTCATCTCTGCCTGCCTCAATGTTCCCCCTGAATTTCTGCTTTCCAATCGTGCCACACTGTGGCCTCCTTTTCACTTATGGGGGTCTTCCACGAGAGACACAGGCACCCTTCTCCAAAGTCTGGGACTTTACTGCCTGTATGGGACAGCCATGGGGGATTCTGGTATGGGAGAGCCCCCTTGGGAGGAACCCACCATTCCCTGCTGTCTCGCAGCTTCTCCCCTCTGCCTTTCTCAACATCCTACTGAGTCCCTTCAGCCCGTTAATGCCACATTGTGGCCCAGTTTTG
>NW_016840721.1:0-2943 GCF_001698545.2 Rhinopithecus bieti
CTATTTTTTGTTTTTGTTTTATAGAGATGGGGTTTCACCATGTTGCCCAGGTTTGTCTCCATGCCTGGGTTCAAGTGATCTACCTGCCTCAGCCTCCCCAAGTGCCAGGATTATAGGCATGAGCCACTGTGCCCAGCCAAGTCATTCTTTTATGTGTTGACAAAACAGCTGTATTTCTGTCACTTGCAACCTTTTTCTCAGGCTCTGAAGGGGATTGTTTGCCAAACGGTTGCAATCCTCTCCTGGTAGTCACATCCTTGAGTGCAGGGCCTTTCCACACTGACTCTGTGTTGAGCCATGTGACTTGCTTTGTCCAATGAGACAATAGCAACTGTGACAGAATCAGCTAGTAAATTGGAATATACTCTCTTGCTGCTTTTGACCCCTGTGACCACCTTCATGTGAAAAAGTCAAGAAGAGACCCGTGCCCAGTTATCTCCATTGTTCCAACCAAGAGGCCAGATGACCATCAGATGTGTGGGAAGGGGGCAACCCTAGACCACCCAGTCCAGTGGAGCTGCCAGCTGACTGCAGAGATTACTTAAGCCAGCCCAGACCAGCACCGTTCTGCCAGACTCTTAGAATCATGAGAAAGAATGTTGCTATAAGCACCCATGTTTGGGGTGGTTTGTTATACAGCAAATGCTAACTGATGCAGGCTTCTTACAGGACATGGAGTGAGCTAATTTTTTCAGAATTAAACTAAATTTGGAAGAGAGAAAAATTTATCACTCCAGGCAAGACAAAGATCAAAGAAAAAAAAGTGGCCAGATGCAGTGGCTCACCTCTGTAATCCCAGCACTTTGGGAGGCTGAGGTGGGCGAATCACGAGGTCAGGAGTTAGAGACCATCTGGCTAAAACGGTGAAACCCCATTTATACTAAAAATACAAAAAATTAGCTGGCTGTGGTGGCACACGCCTGTAGTCCCAGCTACTCAGGAGGCTGAAGCAAGAGAAGAAACTGGGAGGTGGAGGTTGCAGTGAGCCGAGATCGCACCACTGCACTCCAGCCTGGGCGACAGAGCGAGACTCGGTCTCAAAAAAAAAAAGCCGGGTGCCGTGGCCCATGCCTGTAATCCTATAATCCCAGCACTTTGGGAAGCTGAGACAGGCAGATCACTTGAGATCAGGAGTTTGAGACCAGCCTGGTCAACATGGCGAAACCCCGTCCCTACTAAAAAAGTACAACAATTAACCAGGTGTGGTGGCGGGTGCCTGTAATCCCAGCAACTCGGGAGGCTGAGTCAAAAGAATCGCTTGAACCTGGGAGGTGGAGGTTTCAGTGAGCCAAGATTTTGCCACTGCACTACAGCCTGGGCAACAGAACGAGACTATGTCTCAAAAAAAAAAAAGAAAGAAAGAAAGAAAGAAAAAAGAGGAAGCTCTAAGGGGTCTGCAAGTCTGCAGGGAGAGAACTCAGTCTTTTTTTGTGTGTGTGTGAAATAGGGTCTCCCTCTGTTCCCAAGGCTGAAGTACAGTGGCTCAGTCATAGCTCACTGCATCCTCCAACTCCTGGGCTTACATAATCCTCCCACCTCAGACTTCTGAGTAGTCGGGACTACAGGCACATGCCACCACAGCCAGCTATTTTTTATTTTTGCAAAGATGGAGTCTCACCATGTTGCCCAGGCTGGTCTCAACTCCTGGGCTCAAGTGATCACATGCCTTGACCTCCCAAAGGCGTGAGCCACTGAGCTCGGCCAGAACTAAGTTGTTAAGCAGCTGTGACTACGAGCAGAGCAGGTAGGGTCAAAGACAAGGAGGTTCCATCCTTTAGGGAGACGGGAGGGATCAGGGGACAGAGGACTTGCCTGTAGGCGGCTCTGTGGGCAGCTGGTCTTCAGGTTCTCCGGAAGGCTGGTCCAGACCTGGGGAGTGGATATACAGATTGCAACTTAACACTAAGTCGGTGAGCTGAGATTGTACCACTGTACTCCAACCTGGTTGACAGAGCAAGACTCCATCTGCCTACCTCAGCCTCCCAAAGTGCTGGGATTACAGGCCTGAGCCACTGCACCCAGATAATTTTTTTTTTTTTCCCGAGACAGAGTCTTGCTCTGTCACCCAGGCTGGAGTACAGTGGCGCAATCTTGGCTCACTGCAACCTCCATCGCCCAGGTTCAAGCAATTCTCCTGCCTCAGCCTCCCAAGTAGCTGGGACTACAGGTGCCCGCCACCACACCCGGCTAACTTTTTTAGTAGAAATGGGGTTTCACCATGTTGGCCAGGCTGGTCTCGAACTCCTGACCTTGTGATTCACCCACCTCGGCCTTCCAGAGTGCTGGGATTACAGGCATTGAGCCGCTGTGCCTGGCCAATTTTTTTATTTTTTATTTTATTTTATTTTTTAAAGAGACAGAGTCTCACTCTGTGGCCCAGGCTGGAGTGTAATGGCATGATCATAGCTCACTGCAGCCTCGACCTCCTGGGCTCAAGCTATCCTCCTGCCTCAGACTCCTGACTAGCTGGGACTACAGGCATGCACCACCATGCCTGGCCCAAAAATTAATTGTTGATGAGCACTTTCGGTGTACAAGATCCTTTTCACCTGAATTATCAATTTGTTGAATTAACCAAAAAAGACTTTGGGCTCTCGATCCCTTAATAGAAGTATAAGTTCTAAAGCAAAGGAGGCAAGTGTCATACTTTATGTTTTAGTATTCAAAGGGAAGACAGGAATGGGGTGGGGGGAAGAGCAGAGAAGATTGTAGAGATGAGAAAGTGTCCTTCCTTACATTGAGAAAAAGCCTGCTCTGTCAGGAAGAGGAAAACAGAAAGAAGAAGCTTGCAGCCGGGAGTGGTGGCTCACGCCTGTAATCCCAGCACTTTGGGAGACTGAGGCAGGTGGATCACCTGAGGTAAGGAGTTTGAGACCAGCCTGGCCAACATGGTGAAACCCCGTCTCTACCAAAAATACAAAAATTAGCCAGGTGTGGTGGCAT
>NW_016840722.1:0-2863 GCF_001698545.2 Rhinopithecus bieti
TTGGGTATTTCAACCTTTTCCCAAGAAAGCAGTTATAAATTGAAATTTTTTAACTAAGAGCAAACCACTAATCCAAATGAGTTTTTTGGACTTTTATTCATTTCATATTTATAAAATTAATCATTATGATGAAAAGAAGATCATTAATTTATAATTAACAATTTACTATAGTTTCATATTCTGAGAACATTAGTGTTCTTTCACATCTTCACATAATAAGTTAATTTTACAACCCTGAATAATGACTAAAGACCTCTACAAAGTTTTTCTGAGGTTAGAAAAAATTTATTGTTTTTGTAACATATTTATTGTTACTATTCTTAGGCATGATAATCATTGGGAAATTTGGGCACATCAGTATAGCTACTTTCCGAGGTACATGAGACAATATACATCTTCACAGTCAACATTTAAGCAATCTTCAATTGTCAAAAGATGCATCCAAGAAAAGCTATCTGCACACTTTTCTAATTTACTATGGCATACCTCCTAAGATCGTCTGAGGCCTATTATTTAATGTCACTAGAAACTATTTCTTTCCTAACCAATTGCATTGAATCATAAAGACAAAGACCTATGAGAAAAGCTTTTACAGAAAGGTTTCATAGGACAAACTTAACTGTTATTTCTAAAGCCAATACTTCAGCAGAGTCTACATATGATATGGAATCCTGCAAATTAAATTATTTGTAGTCTAAAATATTTCTTTTACTTTTGCTTCACTAAATTATAAATTATGTAATATAATAAGAAATATTTGGGGCTCAGTGCTTTGGAAACTGTATAAGCCAGAACATTTTCAGCATCAAGCGACAGAAAAATGTAAGTGAGAAGATCATAAAAGATAAATCTCCTGTTAAATCCAGGAATTTAAACATCATCGTCAGGACTCTGTTCTCTTTCCTCCTTGACTTTGGTTCTGCTTTCCACTGCTTTGTCTCAGATCAGACAGGATTTAAAATGGCTGCAGGTATCCCTAAGACCATATGGATTACAGATGTCACAAACCTGAGGACTCTGAATTTGCCCACTGTGAGTTACATACTCATCCCCCTAGCAATTATTGAGGTCAGCGGGATGCAGTGCTCTGATTGGTCAGGCCTGGAGGGTGTGCTATGGAGAATTAGGAAACATAAATATGCAACCAGGCTACACCAGTTGTTATGAAATTGGGGAAGAGATGGCTCATCTCAAAAGGAATCGGGGAAGAGATGCTGAAGAAGTTTATCTATACATTTTCTTTTTCACTTCCCTCTGATGCTAAGATATCTAACCTAGTAGAATGAACTTTAAAGTTCTGAAAAGCATGTCTTTGAAGCCTTCCATAATCACATATTAGAACCCTAAGTTATTTTAGGGAACATCGTCTGGCTTAAATCCTGAAAATTGGATCTTCCGGTGACACTTTAGATTTCCCAGTGACATCCATTTACTCCCTTTAATTGGCTCCAGAAATGCCTTCCTTCTGTAGGCAGAAACAAACACAAGTTGACACCCTTAAACCGAGTGTCAGGGACAGGCATGTGCCCACGCATGGAAGATCAGAGGTTACAAGGAGACCTAATGCCCGTCATTTCTCTCAGCCACACCCTCGTCTTAGAGAATATTCCCTGTCCAGTGCAGCCCTCCAGGCTAGGCAGCCTTAACCTTCAGACCCAAAGACAACTACTGCTGTTGCTGGGTCCTGGTCCTCAGGAGCCTGAGTCCTGCCAAATTCCTGGCTGCTTGCTGCTGCTCCTCCAGCTCCGTATTAGACTGTTACAAGTTACCAAGTACATTCAAATACTTGTAAACCTCCTTTGAGGCAGGGTATAGTTGTCATTTTACACAGATTAAAAACTAGTGCTGAGAAGTTAATTAATTGCCTGGCATGGCACAGGTAAGCAGGGAGCCAGGCCTTCCACCTAGGTCTCATGTTTTTCTCCCTATATCCAGCTTCCATGTTCTCTCTGAGTCTGGCTCATCTTATGCCTGGTCTTGGGTACTGCTCTCAGTCTTACCTTGTCCCTTCTCATCTTGTGTTCTCATCTCAGCTTCCTGCCCAACCGTCATACATTGCATAACTTTCTTCCCAATATGTTTGCTCTACAACAAACGGTATTATTTTTGGAGTGAGGTACGTTTTTTGTTTGAGTTATTGTTCTAAGAAGGAAGTGAAGGCATGTAGAAGTAGACAAGAGGAGTCATGAAAGAGACAGCTCTCTCACCAGAACTATTAGCATTGCTCTTTATCTTTAGGAAGAGAAAGAAAAGGTTTAAAAATGGAGGTCCAGAAACAATAGCTACTCTTCAGGGGGACACTACAATAACAAAAAGAGAGAGAAACTCAGTGTCAGATCTTTAAATGAAAGAATTGATATGAAGGACATTTGCTTTGGCACATCTAGAACATTCCATGCTCATGGATGGGAACAATCAATATCATGAAAATGGCCATACTGCCCAAGGCAATTTATAGATTCAATGCCATCCCCATCAAGCTACCAATGACTTTCTTCACAGAATTGGAAAAAACTACTTTAAAGTTCATATAGAACCAAAAAAGAGCCCACATTGCCAAGACAATCCTAAGCCAAAAGAACAAAGCTGGAGGCATCACGCCACCTGACTTCAAACTATACTACAAGGCTACAGTAACCAAAACAGCATGGTACTGGTATCAAAACAGATATATAGACTAATGGAACAGAACAGAGGCCTCATAAATAATACCACACATCTACAACCATCTGATCTTTAACAAACCTGACAAAAACAAAAAAATGGGAAAAGGATTCCCTACTTAATAAATGGTGCTGGGAAAACTGGCTAGCCATATGTAGGAAGCTGAAATTGGATCCCTTCCTTACACCTTACACAAAAA
>NW_016840723.1:0-1392 GCF_001698545.2 Rhinopithecus bieti
TTTGGAAAACACCACCTGGAGAATCCCGATAAAGGTCATGAGTGTTTGAAAAAGTAACTGAAACTCCCAGAAGGCGGGAACCAATCATAAATGGCCAAATCGCCTTGTTCAAATGTCAGCCAATCCCAAACCTGTATTGCATAAAATCCCCTGTGACTCTGTGCCTGTTTACTGCTGACTATATAACGCTGTCTCAGACCCAGCCGGGGCTCTCGAACAGTTTTGGTCGGGAGTCCAGGTTCGAACTTGTATTAAAGATCCTTGCCGTTTGGCTTTGACCTCGGATTCTGGTGGTCTTCTTTGGGGAATTAAAGGACTGGGGCACAACAGAAAACTATACCAAGGCATATCACAATGAAATTCATTAAAATTAATCATAAAGAAAAATGATTAAAAGCATCTAGACAGAAAAGATGCATTGTACACAGAAGAACAAAGTTAAGAATGGTGGCATATTCTTATTAAAACAAATGCAAACCAGAAGGTAGTAAACATCTTTATAGAATAAGAAATGTCAACCTTAAATTTTTTGACTAGAAAATAATAAAATATTTAAAAGATTAAAGTGAAATAAAGACACATTAGAGCTGGAAGAATATATTACTTGCACACCTGGAGTAAAAGGTAATTTAAAGGATGTTCTTCAAGCAGAAGAAAAAGTGAGACTAGGTGGAAATCTGTATCTATACAAAGAAATGATGAACACTGAAATTGGTAGTTACATGGGCAAATATATAAACATTTAAACACTGTATTTAAATTTGTTTAAAAATAACTCACTTTTAGGCCGGGTGCAGTGGCTCATGACTGTAATCCCAGCACTTTGGGAGGCTGACGCTGGTGGATCACCTGAGGTCAGGAGTTTGAGACCAGCCTGGCCAACACGGTGAAACCCCCATCTCTACTAATAATACAAAAATTAGCTAGGCGTGGTGGCCCACACCTGTAATCCCAGCTACTGAGGAGGCTGAGGCAGGAGAATCGCTTGAACTTGGGAGATGGAGATTGTAATGAGCCGAGATCACACCACTGCACTCCAGCCTGGGCAACAGAGTGAAACTCCATCTCAAAAAAATAAAATAAAATAAAATAAAATAACTGACTTTTAAATGCAAAAATTATAACAATGTATTTTGGGATTTATGACATATACCATAAAATGTATGATAACTATGGCATAAAGGTTGGAAATAGAGAAACAGAAGTATACCACTGTCGAGCTCATACACACACACACACACACACACAGTAGTTGCCCTCCTCTGATATATCCCATTTCATATATATGTACATATATATAAATATACATATGTATGTATATATATCCATGTACATGGATATATATATAATATGCATGTGTATATATGTACACACACATATATAAATACATAT
>NW_016840724.1:0-488 GCF_001698545.2 Rhinopithecus bieti
CTCCAATTCCTCTTTTAAATTTATTCTCCGAAATTTTACGTTTCTAAATTTATTAATTTACCTATTGTTGCTTCTTCTCCGAGAAAACACCAAATGGCGGATGACGCCGGTGCAGCGCGGGGGCCCGGAGGCCCTGGTGGCCCTGGGATGGGGAACTGCGGTGGCTTCCGCGGAGGTTTCGGCAGTGGCATCCGGGGCCAGGGTCGCGGCCGTGGAGGCGGCCGGGGCGAGGCCGCGGAGCTCGCGGAGGCAAGGCCGAGGATAAGGAGTGGATGCCCGTCACCAAGCTGGGCCGCTTGGTCAAGGACATGAAGATCAAGTCCCTGGAGCAGATCTACCTCTTCTCTCTGCCCAGTAAGGAATCTGAGATCATTGATTTTTTCTTGGGGGGCCTCTCTCAAAGACGAGGTTTTGAAGATTATGCCGGTGCAGAAGCAGACCCGTGCTGTCCAGTGCTCCAGGTTCAAGGCGTTTGTTGCTGTCGGGGA
>NW_016840725.1:0-494 GCF_001698545.2 Rhinopithecus bieti
AAGCCTTCTCAGAAACTTCTTTGTTGTGGGTGAATTCAGCCCACAGATTTCCATCATTGTTTTGTCTGAGAAGCTTACTAGCAGGGTTTTCGCAGAATCTGCAATACGACACACGGTGGCGCTCCGAGACCACAAATAACCTCATCTTAAAAAAGAAAGACGGTTTCTGAGAAACCGGTTTGTGATGTGTGAATTCAGCCCACCGAGTTACACTTGTATTTCGTGGGGCCGTTGGATAGCCCTGTTAGTGAGGAATCTGAGAACTGATATTTCAGATCCCTTTGAAGACTATGTGGCCAAAGGAAATGTCCTCCGATGAAAAGAGAAAGAAGTTCTCTGAGAAACTTCTTTGTGATCCGTGAATTCCTCTCACAGAGTTACAGCTTAGTTCTCAGGAAGCAGTTAGCTAACACTCTTTTCGTGGAATCTGCCAAGTGAGATTTGGGATCCCATAGGCGCCCAAGGTGTAAAAGGAAATATCCTCAGATAAGAAC
>NW_016840726.1:0-492 GCF_001698545.2 Rhinopithecus bieti
AACTGGAAAGAAGCCTTCTGGGAAAATGCACTTGATGTATGAATGCATCTCACAGAGTTACACATTTTTGTTCAGTGATCAGTTTCCTAACAGAGTTTTCTTGAAATCTTCAAAGGGATACTTCTTAGCGCAATGAACTTACACTGAGAAAGGAAATATGCCCAGATGAAAAGTAGAACGAAGCTTTCTTCGAAACTTCTTGGAGATGTGTGAATTCATCTCACAGAGTTACACTTATGTTTCCTGGAACAGTCCATTAACACTGTTTTTGAGGAACCCGTGAAGGGTTACTTTGGATCGCATTGAGGGCTACGCTGATAAAGAAATATCGTCATTTCAAAACGTGAAAGAATCTTTCTGAGAAACTTCTTTGTGATCTGTGAATTCATCTCACAGAGTTACGGCTTAGACCTCAGGAAGCACTTTTCTAACACTCTTTTCGTGGAAGCTGCAAAGTGATATTTGGGAGCCCATTGGCTCCCATTGTGAAAA
>NW_016840727.1:0-352 GCF_001698545.2 Rhinopithecus bieti
TTTTTTTAAATTATACTTTAAGTTCTAGGGTACATGTGCACAACGTGCAGATTTGTTACATATGTATACATGTGCCATGTTGGTGTGCTGCACCCATTAACTCATCATTTACATTAGGTATATCTCCTAATGCTATCCCTCCCTCCCTCCCGCCACCCCATGACAGGCCCCTGTGTATGATGTTCTCCACCCTGTGTCCAAGTGTTCTTATTGTTCTGTTCCCACCTATGAGTGAGAACATGTGGTGTTTGGTTTTCTGTGCTTGTGATAGTTTGCTGAGAATGATGGTTTCCAGCTTCATCCATGTCCCTACAAAGGACATGAACTCATCCTTTTTTATGGCTGCATAGTA
>NW_016840728.1:0-2372 GCF_001698545.2 Rhinopithecus bieti
TGATCCCAGCACTTTGGGAGGCCGAGGTGGGAAGATTGCTTGAGGAGTTCAAGATAAAGCCTGGGCAATGTAGTGAGAACCCATCTCTACAAAAAAAAAAAAAAATTTTTTTTTTTAACTAGCCAGGCACGGTGGCACATGCTTGTAGTCCCAGCTACTGAGGAGGCTGAGGCAGGAGGGTCACCTGAGCCCAGGAGTTTGAGGCTGCAGTGAGCTATGATCACACCACTGCACTCCAGTCTCGGCTCACTGCAAACTCTACCTCCCGGGTTCAAGCAATTCTCCTTCCTCAGCCTCCTGAGTAGCTGGGACTACAGGCATATACCACCACGCACAGCTAATTTTTATTATTTTTAGTAGAGACGGGGTTTCACCATGTTGGCCAGGATGGCCTCAATCCCCTGACCTCATGATCCACCTGCCTCAGCTTCCCAAAGTGCTGGGATTACAGGTGTGAGCCATCACTCCCGGCCTAGAATTCCATTTCTCTGTCACACTGTGATCACATTTTAAGTGTGCTCAATAACCACATGTGACTAGCAGCTAATATATCAGACAGTACAGACATGGGACATTTGTATCACTGCAGAAGGTTCCGCTGGGCAGCACTGCCTTAGAGAATTCAGTCAGAGGGCACGTACTGCCCACACCGCTAAGCGCATGTCAGCTCCACAGATATCCTCTCTTCAACCCTCAGGCTCCCCAAAGAGAAGCCAGCACCTGGGCCCCAGTGACATCTACCTGGACGACTTGCCTTCCCTGGACTCTGAGAATGCAGCACTTTACTTCCCCCAGAGATGCCTGGGTTCCGGATGCCAGGGTGTCTTGGGTCTGGGCACCTGGGGCCAAGGGTTCAGGCTCTCAAGGGCTATCAAGGGCCTGGGAGGAGAGAGGACCCATCTCCCACCCTTCTCGTATTCTCGTCATTGTTGGCCCCTTTTCCCACAGTGACTCTGGGCTGGGGCCCAGAAGATGGAGTGAACCCAGCAGTCAGAAGTCCCTGAGGGACCCCAACCCTGAACATGAACCTGAACCCACTCTGGACACAGTAGATACAATAGCACTGTCCCTCTGTGGTGGACTGGCTGACAGCTGGGACATCTCCCTAGGTATGTTCGACTATGGCCCAAGCACTTTCGAGGACTGGTGCTGAGCCCAGAGGATGGTGAGGGCAGGGAAGACCGCGAGAGTGGGGCAGTAGAGGTGGGAGGCTGGGCTTCCCTGCAGCTCTCTGCCCTCTGCAGCCCACACTCCGCCAGCAGGGGCTAGATCTTCGCAAGTCCCCATGAAGCAAATGCTTGACACTAAGTTGTGAGTTATCCTGCGAATCCTGGGGTGGGAACAGGTGTAAAACCCACAGGTAGGGAGGAGCACTGCCAGGTTACAGAGCCAACCGACAGGAGGTGAACAGCAGAGTGGGGAGCACCAGGGGCTGGGGCAGCGGGTCATATAGGATGTGCCAGCCTCACCCGTCACTCTCTGCCTCCGTGCCCAGAGAAATTCAACCAGCACAGCGTCTCCTACCAGGACCTCACCAAAAACCCTGGACTTTTGGATGACCCAAACCTAGTGGTGAAAATCAATAGGAAGTAAGTCCCAGAGCTGGGGCTGCTGGTGGCCGGAGAGTCATTTCCGTCTCCACAACCCTGCAGCTGCTGATGCCCTATTCTGTCTCTCTAGGCATTATAACTGGGCTGTGGCTGCCCCCATGATCCTCTCCCTGCAAGCCTTCCAGAAAAACTTGCCCAAGGTAATGGTTAGAGCACCATTGCCCCTGCTGGGGAAGGTAGCCATAGCCTCGGGGCAGGGAGACCCTTGGCAAGGAAGTGAAGGGTAAGCAGAGATGCGTCTGGGGACCAGGGGCTGGCTGGCTGCAAGACGCACTCTGGGAGAGGCGACACAGGTCCCTGAAGCCTTGCCCCACCCTTCCCTGGTTTTCTGGCCATGGCTGAATCCTGTTGTATTTAAACTGGACTTCAGAGGAGCTCAGGACAAACCAGAGGGGAAGAAAAACCCAACAGATGCTTAAACAAGGACATGTCTTTAGCAGGAGGCCTTTGCATCTGAAATATGGGGAAGCCTTTGGATCTGAAACATGGGGTTTGGGAAATGGAAGTTGCTCCCTTCACCTTGCCTGAAGACTATTCCTCCAGGCTGGGCTGAAGGGTGCTTACTTTCTTTATCTGCACACATTTCTTGAGTACCTACTATGTCCCAGGCCTAGGCTGGGGACAGTCATGAATAAATGAAACAAAATTATCCCTGCTCTCCAAGGAAGACTAGGTTAACCAAAGACTCACCCAGATGAATATAATTCAGCCCTGAGTGCTGGGAAGGACAGGTGTGCAGTGCTTGGAGAGCCTACGGCAAGG
>NW_016840729.1:0-1647 GCF_001698545.2 Rhinopithecus bieti
TTTCTCTGTGCCTTTTACTCCTGTAGGAGAAAAGAAGGAATCGAAGGAAAAGGATGATTTTGAGGAATTAGATTTATTCCCCATAACACGGGCTGCTTTTGGCCTCAATGCTCAGTTCCCAAACGGTGGCCAGAATGTGACTTTTACAGCCCTACAATTTAAATTTTGAAAGAAATGAAAGCTGCAATTTCTAATTATGGACCTCAGTCACCGTTTGTTCTTGGCCTTCTCGATTCCTTCTCTTCAGAACATATGATGATTCCTATTGACTGGGAAACATTGGGACAGGCTGTCCTTGATCGTTCACAATGGCTTCAATTAAAAAGTTGGTGGTGGGAGGAACCAAGAGTACAAGCTAGAAAAAATGCTACCCGAAATCCCCTAGGACCTACTGAAGAACAGCTTACGGATTCTGGACAATACACCACTCTTAATGTTCAAGCAGGCCTAGATGATATTGCCCTCACTCAGATTAAAACTCTGTTTCTAAAAGCATGGACTAAAGTTGAGATAGCAGGTAAAACTTCTTTATCATTTGTAAAAATCTTACAAGGAGCCAATGAGCCGTATCCAGATTTTGTAGCCCGTCTTCAAGATGCTGTATTGAAGACAGTAGGTGTGGGCCCTGCTTCTAAAATTCTTCTGGATACGCTGGCCTTTGAAAATGCTAATCCTGAGTGTCAAAAATTATTAAGACCTTTAAAGGCCAGTGGAGCTAATTTAGATGAGTATATTCGGGCTTGTGCAGGCATTGGAGGAGCTATTTACAATGCTCAGTTGTTTGCTGGAGCACATTCTAAGGCCTTAAAGAATAATTCTAAACAAGGTGTATGTTTTCATTGTGGGAAACCCGGCCATTTTAAGAAAGAATGTCTGAAAAAACTGGGCTTCCCGACCGCAAAAGAGAAAAAGTTACACTCTGGGGAGTGCAAACGATGGGGAAAAGGTAAACATTGTACAAATGAATGCCGTTCAAAAACTGATAAGAGTGGAAATTTATTGTCACCCCTCCCGGGAAATGGGAACCGGGGCCCACAGGCTTGGGACCCCAACAGTTACAATGCAGGCCTACCGCAATACCCAGTGAGCGATGGCTTACAACATCAAGGAATGACTTCGAGTCATCCTTAAGGGTATCACCCCCTACCCCTGTTTCCCAGCTTTTTGCTGCAACTAAGCAGAGTGCTGCTGCTAACTTAGCTATTACTCAACCTTATACTCTGTCTCCTAATGAAGGAATATATAAATTAACTACTGGAGTCTTTGCCAAAGGCACATGTAGGACTTTTGTTAGGTCAAAGCAGCAGCACTATGTGGGGGTTAATGGTGGTCCCAGGAATTATTGATCCTGATTTTACTGATAGAATCCTTATTATGGTACAAGTCTCACAATTTATGCACCTAGAGGCAGGGGAATGTATTGCACAATTGCTTTATTGCCTTTTTTTCCTCTCTTATCTAGAGATGTGTCTCGTCAAGGAGGTTTCGGTAGTACTGGGAAAACTGTTTTCTGGGAAACTTTAGTTTCTGATCAAAAATCTTTATGTTCATCGCAAATTAATGGGATACTTTTTGAGGGATTAGTCGACACAGGAGCAGATGTATCTCTTATGTGTTTGGCTCAATGGCCTGATCATTAGAAAAGAA
>NW_016840730.1:0-943 GCF_001698545.2 Rhinopithecus bieti
TTAAAGACAGACATAGGAAATTATAAAAGTATTAATTTGGGAGAACTAATAAATGTCCATGAAATCTTCACATTTTATGTTTTTCTGCCATGGCTTCAGCCGGTCCCTCCCTTCAAGGTCCCTGACTTCCTGCACATCTATACTTGATATCACCACTTTGTTCATCTTGCGAGTCAATGGTGCTCGATTTTGGTGTTTCCGTCTCCATGGAGGTGCAGAACTTCAAATGTTTAGTGGGTATCCAAACAGGAAGCTGATTTTCTCCTGGTGAAACACAAGCAAAACCTCTTCCTCAGGTTATCACCTTCCCTGTTTCCCATGTCTTATTTTGTTGTCTTTCCACCAAATCAGTTTTCCTTCATGTGGGCTGTTCTTTTACCAGTAAGATGTTGTTCTGCAGAAGTAGTAATCTGATTTCTATAAATGTTTAAAAATTTTAAAGTATAGAGTGCTAGATTAAGTTGCATCTGAGGAGTGGTACACTCCTTACTATCTCCCCCTTCTTTTAGTTTAAATAACTGAGTTTTGAGGGTTCTATTAGTTCTTTCAACTATGGCCTGTCCTTGGGAAATGTAAGGAATTCCTGTTGTTGTAGTAGCTTGAGTAGTTACATTTTGTTTATTTGAGACTAGGCAATTCTTTTTTAGATGACCAATTTGACCACAATTATAACATTTTCCCCCAAATGTTCTAACTTGTCCTCCTAAAGCAACTCCTGTGATTGTTTGAGCCATAAGCATAGCTTTATGCATAGCTCCTCCAATTCCATCACAGGCTTTAACTCTGAGATTACATCTGATCCTGCTGGGACCTTTCCTTTTAATGGCTTAATGGCTGATTGACAATCAGGATTGGTGTTTTCATATGCCATCAACTCCACTATGACCTTACGGGCATTCTCATCGGGTAATTGACTTTTGAGCAGCATCTTGAAGTCTTGCTA
>NW_016840731.1:0-1647 GCF_001698545.2 Rhinopithecus bieti
TAGGTAAAATCCAGAAGGAAGCTTTCTGTGAAACTACACTCTGTCGTTTTAAATCCTCTCACTCAGTTAAGCCTCTCTTTTCATTGAGCAGTTTCTTTACCCTGTGTATGTTTAGCATGTGATGGGATATTCGAGAGTACTTTGAGACTTACGGTGAAAAAGGAAATATGTTCAGACGGAAACCAAAGAGAAGCTTTCTGAGGAACGGCTTTGTGACGGGTGCATTCCACTCACAGTGTTATGCCTCTCTTCTCATACAGTGTCGGGGAAACACTTTTGGAGAAACAGGTACCAAGTGATATTCGGAAGCATGTTGATGACGATGGTGAAAAGGGAAATAGCCTCACACAAAAACCAGAAAGACGCTTTCTAGGAAATTCCTCTGTGATATGTGTAATCATCTCACATAGATAAAGCTTTCTTTGCATTACACAGCTTGGAACCTGTCACGGACAGATCCATGAAGGGACCTTCGGGAACACTTTCAGGACTATGGTGAAAAAGGAAATATCTTCAGATAAAAAGTGGAAAGAATTTTCTGTGCATCTGCTTTTGCTATGTTTATTCATCTCACATAGATGAAGCTTTTTTACATTACACAGCTTGGAATTTCCCTGGTGGATGGATCCGCGAACGGATGTTTGGGATCACATTCGGGCCTATGGGGAAATAGGAAATGTAGTCAGATAAAAACTGGAGAGAAACTTTCTGACAAACTGTTTGGTGATGTGTGCATTCCACTAAGGCAGTTATAACATTCTTCTCATAAGACACTGTTTGAACACTTTTTTTGTAAAACCAAAAGACTGATATTCGGAGCACTTTGAAGACTTTGGCAAATAGTGAAATGTGATAAAAAAAAAAAAAAAAAACAGAAAGAGGCACTCGAAGAAACTGCTCTCTGACATGTCCATTCTTTTTACTGGGTTAAAGCTTGCTCTACATTTCCCAGTTTGAAATTCGGTCTTTGAGGGTTCTGCGAAGGGATAGTAAGTGGCGACCGGAGGCCTGTGTCTAGCAAAGAAATGTCATCCATCGAAAATTGGAGAGAAGCTTTCTGCTCAACTCTTTTGTGATGTTTGTATTCATCGCATAGCGTTAATGATTATTTGGATTGAGCAGTTTGAAATCACTGTTTCTGTGTAATCTGAGAAAGGACATTTTGAAACGCTCTTTAGAATATCCTGAAAAAGAAATAACCTCAGAAAGAAACCAGAAGAAATCTTTCTGTGAAACTGCTCTGTGTCACATGAATTCCGCTCACACAGTTACGCTTCTCTTTTCATTGAGCTGTATCATAACACTGTTTTTGTTTAGTCTGTGCCAGGATATTCTGGAGGGCTTTGAGGCTTACGGTGAGAAAGAAAACGTCTACAGATAGAAACTGGCGAGAAGCTTTCTGAGGAGCTACTTTGGGACGTGTGCCTTCCACTCACAGAAATATACCTTTCTTCTCCTAGAGGATTCTGGAATCCCTTTTGGAGAAAAAGCTACCAAGAGACATTCGGGAGTATAGCAACGACTATGGTGAAAAAGGAAATATCCTCAGACAAAAACTGGAAAGAAGATTTCTGTGAAACTGCTTTGTGTTAGATATATTTATTCGTCTTGCATAGTTAAAACTTTAATTATATTACGCAGTTTAAA
>NW_016840732.1:0-670 GCF_001698545.2 Rhinopithecus bieti
TGCACAGGGACGGGCGCACAAGGCTGAGAGTTCAGCCTGCGCTGTGAATTGTGTAATATGTTGACTATCTCAATAAAGCTGTTTTTAAAAACAGACTTGAGACTTGTCAATCATTTGCAATGAATGGACCTGATGTCAATCTTAGTTGAAACTAACACACTCTCATCAAGGCAAGCTGAACATTAACTGGATAGCTGATGATATTAAGGAATAATCATTGATAATTTTAAATGTAATTTTTTTGGTTGTTATTGAGTCCTTACCTTTTAGCGATATACATGGAAATACATATGGATGAAATGCTGTGATGTCTGAGATCTACTTCAAAATAAACTGGTGGAGTGGATACAGGGAGTGGGTGGGCTATGAAGACTGGCTCACATCAAAACCAGCTCAGCAACTCACTATACCATCTTCTCTGCCCTTGTGTATTTCAAATTTTCCACAACTAACAAGATTTAAAACAATCAATCTAGAGGTGAACAATTGCATCTATAAGGAGAGCAGATCGGTCATAGAAATATATACACACACAGCCAGTAAGTATTTGAAAAGAGGCACAACCTCCAGAGTAACTAAAGAAACGCAAATGCAATTGTGGGAAACGTTTTGCACCTAGCACTTGACAGAGGTTAAAACCTCTCATGATGCCCAGGGCTGACCTGGGGGG
>NW_016840733.1:0-974 GCF_001698545.2 Rhinopithecus bieti
TCCGATGAAACAGACTTTAAATCATCGAAGATCAAAAGAGACAAAGAAGGCCATTACATAATGGTAAAGGGATCAATTCAGCAGGAAGAGATAAGAGTCCTAAATATATATGCACCCAATACAGGAGCACCCAGATTCATAAAGCAAGTCCTTAGAGACTTACAAAGAGACTTAGACTCCCATACAATAATGATGGGAGTTTTCAACACCCCACTGTCAACGTTAGACAGATCAATGAGACAGAAAGTCAACAAAGATATCCAGGAATTGAACTCAACTCTGCACCAAGCAGACCTAATAGACATCTACAGAACACTTCACCCCAAATCATCAGAATATACATTCTTCTCACCACCATATCGCACTTATTCCAAAATTGACCACGTAATTGGAAGTAAACCACTCCTCAGCAAATGTACAAAAACAGAAATTATAACAAACTGTTTCTCAGACCACAGTGCAATCAAATGAGAAATCAGGGCTAAGAAAATCAAAACTGCTCAACTACATGGAAACTGAACCACCTGGTATGCTCCTGAATGACTACTGGGTACATAACGAAATGAAGGCAGAAATAAAGATGTTCTTTGAAACCAATGAGAACAAAGATAACAACATACCAGAATCTCTGGGACACATTTAAAGCAGTGTGTAGAGGGAAATTTATAGCACTAAATGCCCACAAAAGAAAGCAGGAAAGATCTAAAATTGACACTCTAACATCACAATTAAAAGAACTAGAGAAGAGCAAACATATGCAAGAGCAAACATATTCAAAAGCTAGCAGAAGGCAAGAAATAACTAAGATCAGAGCAGAACTGAAGGAAATAGAGACACAGAAAACCCTCAAAAAAATCAGTGAATCAAGGATCCGGTTTTTTGAAAAAATCAACAAAAGTGAAGGACTGCTAGCAAGACAAATAAAGAAGAAAAGAGAGAAGAATCAAATAGACAATAAAAAATGACAAAGGGGA
>NW_016840734.1:0-487 GCF_001698545.2 Rhinopithecus bieti
GAAAGAGAGAGAGAAAGAAAGAAAGAAAGAGAAAGAAAGAAAGAAAGAGAAAGAAAGAAAGAAAGAGAAAGAAAGAAAGAGAAAGAAAGAAAGAAAGAAAAAGAAAGAAAGAAAGAAAGAAAGAAAGAAAGAAAGAAAGAAAGAAAGAAAGAAAGAAAGAAAGAAAGAACAAAGCATGAGACATCTGCATATGAAGACGTCGACCAGAAAGTTGATGAAAGCTACAGGTGGACTCTAATCTGGCTAAATGAATCAATTTCACATTCTCTATTAGACCCCTTTAAAAACCCTTCATTTTCCTGCCGGGAGGCGGAGCTTGAAGTGAGCGGAGATTGCGCCACTGCACTCCAGCCTGGGCAACAGAGCCAGACTTGTTTCAAAACAAACAAACAAACAAACAAAACCCCTTCACTTTCACCTGCCTCCCCAAACGATCATAAAGAGCCACAACTATGCCCAGATAGATGGAAATAAAGCACTTTATAAT
>NW_016840735.1:0-974 GCF_001698545.2 Rhinopithecus bieti
TGATATAATAGATATAGGTATAAAATATAGACATAATAGATATAATAGGTATAGGTATAAAATATAGACATAATAGATATAATAGATATAGGTATAAAATATACACATAATAGATATAATGGATATAGGTAAAAAATACAGACATAGTAAATATAATAGATACAGGGATAAGATATAGACATAATAGATACAATAGATAAAGGTATAAAATATAGACATAATAGATATAATAGATATAGGTATAAAATATAGATATAATCAAAATAGGTATAAAATAACGATATAATTGATATAATAGATATAGGTATAAAATACAGATATATTAGATATAGGTATGAAATATAGACATGATAGATATCATAGAAATAGGTATAAAATAAACATATAATTGATATACATATGAAACATAGATATAATAGATATAATAGATATAGATATAAAATATAGACGTAATAGATATAATAGACACGGGTATGAAATATAGATATAAAAATATAGGCATAAAAGATAGATTAAATAAACGTAATAGATATACGTATAAAATATGGGTATAATATAGGTACAAAATATAGACATAATAGATGTAATAGACATAGCTATGAAATATAGATATAATAGATATAGGTATAAAATATCAATATATTATATATAGTTATAAATTATAGGTATAAATATAGACATATTAGATATAGGTATAAAATATAGACATAACAGATATAACAGATAGAGGTATAAAATATTGACATAATTGATATAACAGAGAGAGGTATAAAATATAGACATAATAGATATAATAGATATAGGTAAAAAATATAGACATAATATGTATAAGAGAGGACTAAAATATAGACATAATGGATATAATAGATAGAGGCATAAAATATAGACATAATAGATATAATAGAGGTATAAAATATAGACACAATAGATATAGGTATAAAATATAGACATAATAGATATAATAAACATAGGTA
>NW_016840736.1:0-494 GCF_001698545.2 Rhinopithecus bieti
TGCCCCAGGGCAGCCTTTCTAATGGGAATCTTGGACTCATGTCTTTCCTTAATGTGTACTAAAGGCTGGAGGACATGAAGTGAAACAATGCTCCACACTCAGTGTTGTGATTTTGTGTATTTATTGGACTCACTTTGAAATTAAACTAAATGATACCCAAGGTAGAGCATGTAAAAAAAAGAAAAAACAGGCTATGGTGTTTGAAAAACAAACAAAACCATTTGGTTTGTTGGTTTGTTCTTAGACCTTCACAGGCTCCTAGGTCACACGTTTCAGTTTCTCAGCGAGTGACATTCTCTCCGGAAGCCGTGTCAGCCTCTTGTTTGACGATGTCAGCCACAGCAGAAAGAAGCACTCGTAGGCCCTGTGCTCAACACCTTGGCATGAGCTCCTGCCATCTTCTGTTCATGCTCATCACAGCTCTGTGCAGTGGGCGTCCTCCTGATCCATGTGGGAGGATGGAGGATGGAGGCAGAAGGGTGAGTGATGGCAAG
>NW_016840737.1:0-1650 GCF_001698545.2 Rhinopithecus bieti
CTCTAACTTTCCTGGAACCCCTAAGACATCCCTCCCACCTGGGGCCCTCTCCCACGGAGACCTGTCTGGTCCCAAGTGCCTTCCCCAAGCCTCTGCCTTCCACCGGATGCTCCCACCATCCGTGCCCTCCAGGACCCCACTGAGGTGAACGTTGGGGGTTCTGTGGATATAGTCTGCACTGTTGATGCCAATCCCATCCTCCCAGGCATGTTCAGCTGGGAGAGACTGGTGAGGACCTAGCCTTTGGTGAATGGAGGTGGGGTCAAAGGGTTGTGGTTTCTTGACTGTGAGTTCCTTGGGAGTGGGGACCACGTACATCTGTATGATCCTGTATAACTATATACTCGTCAGGGCATGCTCCCAGAACGAATAACTGTTGGTGGCAAAATGAATGGATGGATGAATGGTAGACAGTCAGGCGAGTGGGTGGGTAGATGGATAGATGGGTCGATAGGTAGGTAAGTGGATGAACAGGTGGATGAATGAGTGAGTGGATGGAGGAACAGATGGACAAGTGAAAGGATGGATAAATGGGTGAGTGGGTGGGTGAGAAGATGATTGAAGGAGAAAAATCAGTGGATAGATAGAGAGTAGATGGATGAATGGATACACCAGCAGAGGAAAGATATCTATGGAAGGATGATGGATGAATTGATGGATGGATGGGTGGAAAGATCAATGGAGAGATGAATAAATAGGTAGCTGGGTAAATGTCTGAACAGATGCATGTATTTATGGGTGTGCAAGCATGAGTGAATAGTTGTGTGAATGGGTGGAGAGCTACAAGGGTGGATACATGGATGCAGAGAAAGAAGACAAATGGGTGGAGGAATGAGTGAGTAAACCGATGAGTGGATGGAAAGATAAATGGATGAATGCATAGATAAGCAGATGGATAAATGAATGGATGGATGGATAGATGGTTCCAAGCATAAGTGGTTGGGTGAATGGATGGGTAGGTGGTTGCCTGGATTGGTGGATAAAAAGATGGATTGGGTAAATGGATAGATGGATGACAGGAGAATTATTTTTTTTCTTCAGTACCTCTGTGGGGGGTGATTGTGTCTAGGAGAATGGGGCTACAAAAGGGACAGTTTGGGCAGTGATGGATCTGGGGCTAGACTGGGAGGACAATTCTTGACTCGGGCCTCCAGGGAGAAGATGAGGAGGACCAGAGCCTGGATGACATGGAGAAGATATCCAAGGGACCCACGGGGCGCCTGCGGATTCACCAGGCCAAACTGGCCCAGGCTGGTGCTTACCAGTGCATCGTGGACAACGGGGTGGCGCCTCCAGCACGAGGGCTGGTCTGTCTTGTTGTCAGATGTGGGTATCACCCAAACACCTGACTTTAAGACCTGCCACTGAACCCACAGCCCTCATGTCTCCCACATAGCTCATGTTGACCTCCCATCCCCTCCCAGTTGCCCCCCAGGTGGAGCACCCCACTCCCCTAAGGTGGCTGCAGCTGGGGACAGCACCAGTTCTGCCACCCTCCACTGCCGTGCCCGAGGTGTCCCCAACATCGTTTTCACTTGGACCAAAAATGGGGTCCCTCTGGACCTCCAAGATCCCAGGTGAGCCCAGGCCCAGCCAGGCAGCACTCCAGCCCCAGGTCTGGACCTCCAGCCCCATTTCCCCTCCCTGAGT
>NW_016840738.1:0-974 GCF_001698545.2 Rhinopithecus bieti
AGAAAACTGTGTTAGCAAACTGAACACGGAAGAGAAACGTGTAACTCTGTGAGCTGCACTCACACTTCGAAATGCAATTTCACAGAAGTCTTCTTTCTGGTTTTGATCTGAGGATATTTACCTTTTCACCATAGCCCTCAATGAGCTCCCAAATATCACTTTGCAGAACACAAGACAGCAGAGTTAGCGAACTGTTCCAAGAAGGGAAGGGTGGAATTCTGTGTGATGAATTCACACACCAGAAAGCAATCAATCAGTAAGCTTCTCTCCAGTTATTAACTTAGGATATTTCCGTTTTCACCAGGGGCACCTTGCGGCTCCCAAATCTCACTTTGCAGATTCCATGAAAGGAGTGTTTGCAAACTGCTTCCTGAGAACTCAGCAGTAACGCTGTGAGAGGAATTCACAGATCAGAAAGAAGTATCTCAGAAAGCTTCTATCACGTTTTGAAGTGATGATATTTCCTTTATCAGCGTAAGCCAATATGCGATCCAAAGAAGTCCTTTTCAGGTTCCTCAGAAAGAGTGATAATGGACTGCTGCATGAAACATAAGTGTAACTCTATGAGATGAATTCACACATCACCAAGAAGTTTCTAACAAAGATTCTTTCTACTTTTCATCTGAGGATATTTCCTTTGTCACCGGAAGCTTCATTGCGTTCACAAGAATCCCTTTGCAGATTTCCAGAAAACTGTGTTAGCAAACTGACCACTGACGAGAAACGTGTAATTTTATGAGTTGCATTCACATATCGAAATGCAGTTTCTCGGAAGGCTTCTTTCCAGTTTCGATCTGAGGATATTTCCTTTTTCACCATAGCCCTCAATGAGCGCCCAAATATCACTATGCGGAACACAAGATAACAGAGTTAGCAAACTGTTCCAAGAAGGGAAGGGTGGAACTCTGTTTGATGAAGTCACACTTCGGAAAGCCATCACTCAATAAGCTTCTTTCTAGTTATTATTTGAGGAT
>NW_016840739.1:0-3808 GCF_001698545.2 Rhinopithecus bieti
TTTCAGAGTCCTGCTGCTGCACCCCAGTCCTTTGCGTGACATTTCACACTGTTTTTCTCAACAGGTAGCACTTATGCCGAGTTTATTTCACAGGGTAAACCTCATTTGGACAGTGTGGACAGATGAGCTTTAGATGAAAAAGCTCCCATTGATGTGGTGGTTCTCCAGTCTCTTTGGCTCCTCTAATCTCTTATACATAGATGGCCAAAGAACTCTCCATTAGGACTAGGCAAAGGGCAGAGCTTAAGACTTAAATGGGTGGCTTCTTTGATTTTCTTGTGACTAAAAATACATTTAAAAAAATTAAATATTTTTAAATTTTACAAACAAAAAACAAAAAAGACATAAGGAGGGGATGGGAGGAAGGACAGAGAAGGATAAGGAGTCCTGGAAACCCTCCACCAGCTTTGCCTTCCTTCAGAGTTGGATACTAGCTTAGTTAAGATTGTTGTGTGCTAATCTGTTCTGTGGACTTCCAGATTAATGCAGAGGAGAAATCGGCCAATAATGCAGTCTGCGTAACCTAAATATCTGGACTTGTGGGAAATCTTAGGTCATGTAGACTGAGTTCTCATCTTCATTTACATTTCAGCTGCTATTGCTGGATAATGAGTGCTTATATTAATATACAGGAAGCCAAAGTGACACAGTTTTTCCAGCATTCTCCCTGTAGAGTTGGAGGGGTTGCATGGGGAATGCAACCAGAAGTTCTGAACCCGTCAAGAATCGGAGGACCTGTGTAAGAGTGTTTCGACTTAGCAAGTGTTGAGCACCAGGACCTGCTGGCCTCTGTTCTTTTTAGGAAGCAGGCAAGGGGATTGAGATCAATATATTGGATTTCATTTTATAGTTTCCTAGGTTTTAACGAATGTATTTGGTACACAAAGCCCTACTTTTAAAGATATTTCCAATGTTTAAGGTTTTACCTCTAAATGTCTCTGAACCTGAGTTATAATACAGTAACCTCAGAAGTTCTACCAGAAGTCCCTGGCATGGCAGGAATAGAGAAAGGAAATGAGCTCCATACTGTGAATTCCCACCTGTTACTACTTGAGAATGTAGTTACGTGGCTGCCTTAGTTTTATGCTCCTTACCAATCCTTTGCTCAGTGCGAAACATCTTCTAAGTGTAAACCAATTTTTGGGGGGTAATGTTTTCTTATTTTTATTATTTAGAAATCTTAAAAATTACAGTGTTTGTCTGGTCAGAAAAAAAGGTACTTTTTGCGGGGAGGATAGGATAGAGTTTGTGGGCTGGAAAATAAAAGCAGGGAGAGGGAACTTTCCTCTTTTTCATTGGTGAATATCCTTAAAACATTTCTAAGATGTAGTTTCAGATTGGAGCTACTTAATTTAAGTAAAAAGAAATGATAGGTTAATTAAAGTGCATATTTTGGAGCCCAAATGTTAATTTTAGATAGCTCTTATATTTTGTTTCCAATTATCTTATTGTAGAATGAACTCTGTCGTTCTGTCAGGCATTGCTTAAATGTTAGACTGAGTATGTGCTTGTTTCCATGCATATAGAAAATAGCGTCATACTTACTCACTCTTCACAAATCCAAATGCGAGAGGAGGCAAGTAACAAGGAAGAATAACTCCAGACCAAAACTCTTCAATTTAAGGCACTCTCGTTAATTAGAAGTTCTCATGGAAATTATTATTTATCCCTTTTTCTATGTTGGGGGTCTGTACCTTTTTAAAGCCTGAATATTTCTAGCCACGACTAAGCAATGTCAGTGATGTTGGTAGGTCTAGTTGTCAGGGTTAGGGGCTAAGGAGTGGGTGAGATGGGAGAGGTATAGGGAAAGGAAGGAGAATTGAGTGAGTTGGAGAAAAAAGTGAAATGAAAATGAGGAGGAGAGAAAAGATACAGGGCCTTTAGTGTGTGGCATGGAGCCATCATCAGTTGTCTCAGGTAGTTCTTAGGGGCTGCTGGGTGCCTTGTGTGCTAGACTGAACTATGGTGAAATTAAGTAAAAACTGTTTCTTGACAAGCAAAACGAGAATTAAAACATAATTTAATATGATATGGAAAGATCTGCAAGGCAGACAGTTAAGTGATAAAAGCGAGATGCAGAACAGTATGTATGATTTGATGCACTTTGTGTTTTTTGGGAGAAAAAAACAGGAGAAAAAGACAATTTGCATTGGTGTATATATGAAAAGAAAAAAAAAGATCTTTAGGGCTGGGCGTGGTGGCTCACAAGTGTAATCCCAGGACTTTGGGAGGCCAAGGCGGGAGGATTGCCTGAGGTCAGGAGTTTGAGACCAGCCTGGCCACTATGGTGAAACCCTGTCTCTACTAAAAATACAAAAAATTAGCTGGGCATGGTGGCGGGCGCCTGTAGTCCCAGCTACTCTGGAGGCTGAGGCAGGAGAATGGCGTGAACCCGGGAGGCGGAGCTTGCAGTGAGCCGAGATCGCGCCACTGTGCTCCAGCCTGGGTGACAGAGCGAGATTCTGTCTCCAAAAAAAAAGAAAAAAAAAAAAAGTGTAATGATAGTACCTAGATCCTGGAGGGGACTTTATAAGGATTAAATGAGTTTTTTGATGTAGAGTGTTTAGAACGGCACTTGGTAGGTAGTCAGTAAACCTGAGAATTTTCTTCATGACATCTGTTTGCTAAGGCTGCTGCCACAGAGTGATATAGGCTGAGTGGCTTAAGTAACAGAAATTTATCGTCTCACTGTTCTGCAGGCTAGAAATCTAAGGGCAGAGGCATACTTCCTCTGAAGCAACTGGGGCAGGAGCTGTTTCAAGCCTCTCTTCCAGCTTCTGGTGGCAGTATAACTCCAGTCTTTATGTAGAGTTCTCCCTGTGCATATTTCTTTTTCTTTTTTAGACAGTCTTGCTCTGTTGCCCAGGCTGGAGTGCAGTGGCATAATAGCGGTTCACTGCAACCTCTGCCTCTCAGGTTCAGGTGATTCTCCTTTCTCAGCCTCCTGAGTAGCTGGGATTACAGGCACGTGTCACCATGCCCGGCTAATTTTTTGTATTTTATGTAGAGACAGGGTTTCACCATGTTGCCCAGGCCGGTCTTGAACTCCTGACCTCAGGTGATCTGCCTGCCTCGGCCTCCCAAAATGCTGGGATTACAGGCATGAACCACACCACTCAGCCTAAAGTTTGTATTTTTTGTAGAGACAGGGCTGTACCTTGTTGCCCAGGCTGTTCTCAAACTCCTGACCTTAAGTGATCTGCCCGCCTCAGCCTCCGAAAGTGCTGGGATTACAGGTGTGAGCCACTGCGCCCAGCCTCTCTGTGTGTGTTTCTTTGTGTCCACAATTTCCCCTTTTTTATAAGGACAACAGTCATATTGGGATTAGAGTCCTCCCTGATGACCTGATTTTAACTTTATGACCTCTTTGAAGATCCTATCTCTTTTTTTTTTTTCCAGAGTCTCTCTTTGTTGCCCAGGCTGGAGTGCAGTGGCGTGATCTCAGCTCACTGCAACCTCCTCCTCCTAGGTTCAAGTGATTCTTCTGCCTCAGCCTCCCAAGTAGCTGGAGTTACAGGTGCTTGCCACCACGCCTAGCTAATTTTTACATTTTTGGTAGAGGCAGGGTTTCACCACATTGGTCAGGCTGGTCTCGAACTCTCGACCTCAAGTGATCCACCCATCTCGGCCTCTTAAAGTGCTGAGATTACAGGCATGAGCCACTGTACCTGGTCTGAAGATCCTGTCTCTAAGATCACATTCTGAGGTGCTGAATGTTAGGAGTACTACATATCTTTTTTTTTTTTTTTTTTTTGAGACAGTGTCTCCCTTTGTCATTCAGGCTGGAGTGCAGTGGCACTTGGATCAC
>NW_016840740.1:0-1213 GCF_001698545.2 Rhinopithecus bieti
GTAACTTTTAAAGGCACAATGCTATTGCACACTTAATAGACTACAGTATAGTATGAACATACATTTTTTTTGAGACAGGGTCTCGCCTTGTCACCCAGGCCGGGGTGCAGTAGCGTGAACATGGAGCACTGAAGCTTCACTGTCCCAGGCTCAAGTGATTCTCCCATCTCAGCCCTCTGAGCAACTGGGACTGCAGGCATGTGCTACCACGCCTGGCTAACTGTATTTTTTTGTAGATATGGAGTTTTGCCATGTTGCACTGGCTGGTTTCCAACTCCTGAGCTCAAGCAGTCCACCTGCCTCAGTCTCTCAAAGTGCTGGGATTACAGGCATGAGCCTCTGTGTCTGACTGTAAATATAACTTATCTACTGGAAAACCAAAAAATTCATTTGACTAGCTTTATTGCAATACTTGCTTTATTGGGGTGGTCTGGAACCAGAGCCTTCAGTAACTCCCAAGTTGTGCCTGTATACAAGTCAGTGGTTTTTAATATATTCAGAGTTGTACAACCATCACCACAATTAACTTTAGAACATTTTTATCACCCTCAAACCAAGAACCCAAAAGAGATTCATTAGCAGTCACTCCCATCTTCCCTGAACCTCTTCATTCCTAGGCAACCATTAGTCTGCTGTTTGTTTCTGTAAATATTCTGGACATTTCATATGAACAGAATCACACAATAAGTGATTTTTTTGTGACTGACTTCTTTTAGCCTGTTATCAAGGTTCATGTATGTTTTAGCATAAAGTTTTCTCTTGATATTTTTGTTGTTGTTGTTATTTAAAAGACAGGGTCTTGATCTGTCACCCAGGCTGGAGTGCAGTAGTATAGTCATAGCTCACTACACCCTCGAATGCCTGGCCCTCCTGAGTAGCTGTGATAACACCTACTCAGCTGTTATCCTGTTTTGGCCTCCTGAGCAGCTGGGATAACAGTCATGTGCCACTGTGCCCAACTTGAAAATATGTGTGTTAATGACTTTTTTGCCACTGTTGTATTTATTTTACAGATAGGGATGAGGAAGAAATGACCAAATGAGATGACAAAAGAGATATCAACAGACACTGCAAGGAAAGGCCCTCTAAAGATAAGGTGTTTATTGAATACTGTGTTCTTTATAATATGGTGATATCTTACATCATCTCAACATAACACAGTTGTGAAGATTATTTGTCCTTATACATTTAAATTACCACTAAGTAAAATTCC
>NW_016840741.1:0-492 GCF_001698545.2 Rhinopithecus bieti
GGATATAGGTATAAAATATAGCCATAATAGATATAATAGATATAGGAAAATAATATAGACATAATAGATATAATAGATATAGTTATGAAATATGGGCATAATAGATATAGGTATAAAATATAGACAAAAGAGATATAATAGATATAGGTATAATATTTAGACATAATGGATATAATAGATATAGGTATAAAATATTGACATAATAGATATAATAGATATAGCTATAAAATATAGACATAATAGATATAGATATAAAATATAGACATAATCGATATAATAGATATAGGTATAAAATATAGACATAGTAGATATAATAGATATAGGTATAAAATATAGACATAATAGACATAGGTATAAAATATAGACATAATACACCTAATAGATATAGATGTAAAATACAGACATAATAGATACAATAGATAGAGGTTTAAAATATAGGCATAATGGATATAATAGATACAGGTATAAAATATAGACATAATAGATATAATA
>NW_016840742.1:0-729 GCF_001698545.2 Rhinopithecus bieti
CTAAAATTGAGGCAGTAATTAATAGCCTACCAACCGAAAAAAGTCCAGGACTGGATGGATTCACAGCCGAATTCTACCAGAGGTACAAAGAGGATCTGGTACCATGCCTTCTGAAACTATTCCAACAATAGAAAAAGAGGGAATCCTCCCTAACTCATTTGATGAGGCCAACATCATCCTGATACCAAAACCTGGCAGAGACACAACAAAAAAAATTTCAGGCCAATATCCCTGATGAACATCAATGCAAAAATCCTCAATAAAATACCGGCAAACTGAATCCAGCAGCACATCAAAAAGCTTATCCATCATGATCAAGTTGGCTTCATCCCTTGGATGCAACCCTGGTTCAACGTACGCAAATCAATAAACGTAATCCATCACATAAAGAGAACCAATGACAAAAACCACATGATTATCTCAATAGATGCAGAAAAGCCCTTTGATAAAATTCAACACCCCTTCATACTAAAAACTCTAATAAACTAGGTATCGATGGAACATATCTCAAAATAATAAGAGCTATTTATGACATACCCACAGCCAATATCATACTGAATGGGCAAAAACTAGCAGCATTCCTTTGAAAACCAGCACAAGACAAGGATGCTCTCTCTCACCACTCCTATTCAACATAGTATTGGAAGTTCGGGCAATCAGGCAAGAGAAAGTAATAAAGGGTATTCAAAATTAGAAGAGAGGAAGTCAAATTGTCTCTGTTTGCAGATG
>NW_016840743.1:0-1643 GCF_001698545.2 Rhinopithecus bieti
GTGGTCTGGATTGGCTGGGTAGTTGGGACACTAAAACTGCCAACTCCTCTAGTGTCATGTGGTTGAAGTAGGGTGGGGAGACGTATTAGTTCACGTTGCCATGCCAAAATACCACAGACTGGGTGGCTTAAACCACAAACATTTATTTCTCACAGTTCTGGAGGCTGGGAAATCCAAGACCAAAGTGCCAGCAAGGTAGGTTACATTCTGAGGCCTCTTTTCTTGTCCCATAGCTGGCTGCCATATTGTGTGCTCACGTGACCTCTTCTTTCACTCTCTAGTGTCTCGTCTCATAAGAACACTAATGCTACTGAATCAGGGCCCCAACCTTAGGACCTCATTTAACCTTAATGACTTCCTGAGAAGCCTCATCTCCAAATACAGCCATGCAGAGGGTTAGGGCTTCAACATATGAATTTAGAGGAGACAGAGACACTCAGTCCATGATGGGAAGAAATACTTCATTAAAACGGGGTGCAGTGGCCAGAAAAGGGGCAGACAAATTGTTCATTTTCCAAAATACACATCACACACACACACACACACATACAAAACACATGGTCCTGCCTTTGCCCCTTCCCAACAAGGCTACTCCCCACCCCATGATTATTTACCTCCCTCCTATCCTGCTCTCTGGAGCTGCCTTTTCCCCTAAGTTGTCCTGTGGCTCACTGATTGCTACATGCAGGCAGGTGCATGTAAATGTAGCCCGGGGCTGGGGCCTCCTGGACCATGTGTGTCCTGAGCCCTACCATGGGACTGGGCAGGAAGTGGGTCTCACCCATGTCCACTGTCCTCAGGCAGAGCCTGGCCCTAGGACATGAGCTCAGTGGGTGCTGCAGCTTTGTTGGATTCACTTCAGGCACCCTTTCCCCATATCCACTTATAAGGTGCTCAGAGCCTTGATACCTCCTGTCCTTGGGAGAAAATAATGTGATTACTCAGCTCACACAAACCTGCTGGTGGCTTCCTATAATAGAAGGACATGATTTTCTAGTTCAAAAGAGTCTACCAAGTGACTAGCACAGTGAATGAGGATCTACAACAGGGCACATAATTGGGAAATTTCAGAAAACTAAGAACAGAGAGAAAATCCTAAAATCCTCCAGAGAGAAAAGACAGGTCATACACAAAGAGCCAAGACTCCACATGGCACCGACTTCTTCCCAACAACACTGGGAACTAGAAAATAATAGAGCAATGTTTCCCAATGTGATGAGAAGTTACATTTAAATTACAGCATTATATCCAGCCAAACTATTAATCAGAAGTTGGGGTAGAACAGCAACATTCTAAACTATGTGAAGGTCAGAAAGCTTGGCTTCCATTCATTCTTTCTCTGGAAGCCACTGGAAGCTGTGCTGCAACACAATGAGAGGATAAACCAAGGAAAAAGATCTGGGGCCAGGGAAGAGGAGATGCACACAGAAGTAAGCAGGTAGAGTTGATCTACTGCCTGCTTGAAAAAACTATTGAAAATCCCTAACCCAAAGAAGGCCAGAGCTCTCATGAATCTGACCCAACAGATTTCAAAGCCAAAGTGGAGGGCATTTGAAGCGAAAGCCTGGCCAGACAGAGATGAGGCTCCTGGGAGGGAACAGGTGCAGTCCTGCTTAGGCTGCAGTGTCCTCGGGCTACAACTG
>NW_016840744.1:0-974 GCF_001698545.2 Rhinopithecus bieti
GAAATTCAAAATCAGATAATTTCTAGCTTTTAGAAACTTATGCAAAACATATAAATATAGAAAGACTCTAAGGTATGTAGTACTACTTGACGTAAAAACTGGGCAAACTCAGCAAAAGGAATTTTTTTTTTTGAGACGGAGTTTTGCTCTTATCGGCCAGGCTGGAGTGCAGTGGCACGATCTTGGCTCACTGCAACTCTGCTTCCCGTGTTCAAGCAATTCTCCTCCCTCAGTCTCCCAAGTAGCTAGGATTACAGGTGCCCACCACCATGCCCAGCTAATTTTTTGTATTTTTAGTACAGACAGGGTTTCACCGTGTCAGCCAGGATGGTCTCAAACTCCTGACCTCAGGTTATCCGCCTGCCTCAGTCTCCCAAAGTACTGTGATTACAGGCGTGAGCCACCGCGCCCGGCAGCAAAAGGAAATTTAAAGTTAATCTCAAGTGTCAGAATAGATACAGAAGTTCTAATAATATAATGTTAAATGGAATCCAGAATTTTATTAAAAATATGTTGTATATTTATGTATTGTTATTAAACTGTAAATGCAATTAAACATAAAAAATCTTTTTTTTATTTAATTACATAAAAGGTTAAAAAATGAGCTGGGCATGGTGGTGTAACCCCAGCAATTTGGGAGGCCGAGGCAGGTGGATCACCTGAGGTCAAAAGTTCAAGAACAGCTTGGCTAACATCGTGAAACCTGGTCTCTACTAAAAATACAAAATTAGCTGGGCATGGTGGTGCATGCCTGTAGTAGCAGCTCCTCGGGAGGCTGAGGCAGGAGAATCGCTTGAACCCAGGAGGCAGATGTTACAGTGAGCCGAGATCGTGCCATTGCACTCCAGCCTGGGTGACAAGAGTAAGACTCCATCTCAAAAAAAGAAAAAAAAGAAAAAAAAGGCTGGGCGCGGTGGCTCAAGCCTGTAATCCCAGCACTTTGGGAGGCCAAGGTGGGCGGATCTCGACGTCAG
>NW_016840745.1:0-1695 GCF_001698545.2 Rhinopithecus bieti
TGTATTTGAAATACAGTATTTCAATGTATTTGAAATACAGTATTTCAATGTATTTGAAATACAGTATTTCAATGTATTTGAAATACAGTATTTCAATGTATTTGAAATACATTATGCTGGCTAAAGGAAGTCAGACTCAAAAGTCTACATGTGTGTAATCTCTTTATTTGATATTCTAGAAAAGGCAATACCATATAGTTGGAAAACTGTTCAGTGATACCAAGCATTAAGGAAGTTCATCTGACAATTAAGTGGCAGCCATGGACAACTTTTGGAAGTGGGGGAGATTTGATGAAACTGTTCTGTACCTTGCTTATGGTAGTCATTACATGACTCTGCATATTTGTCAAATCTCACACTACTACGCAACAAAAAGATTGAATTTTACTGTATATAACTTAAAAATGTATGTTTTGGCCGGGCGCGGTGGCTCAAGCCTGTAATCCCAGCACTTTGGGAAGCCGAGACGGGCGGATCACGAGGTCAGGAGATCGAGACCATCCTGGCTAACACGGTGAAACCCTGTCTCTACTAAAAATACAAAAACTAGCCGGGCGAGGTGGCGGGCGCCTGTAGTCCCAGCTACTCGGGAGGCTGAGGCAGGAGAATGGCGTCAACCTGGGAGGCGGAGCTTGCAGTGAGCTGAGATCTGGCCACTGCACTCCAGTCCGGGCGACAGAGCGAGACCCCCCCTAAAAAAAAAAAAAAAAAAAATGTATGTTTTAAAATTTAAAATATCCCCCAAACTTTGTATTTGAGTTAGAAAACTAAAGGCAGATTAATATGTAGTGCTTTTTACTTAAAAGAGAATGAAAAATTCACTATCTTTAGCTCTCTTCATTATCCTAATATTTCATCTTACCAAAGAAAAGGAATAGAATTGTTGCCTTCCTATTATAAGGACATCAATATACTCAGTAGTGTTGCTAAAATTCTGTGTCAAAGGGATGGGATGTAAAAAGGAAGATAAAATATGCTCTTTGATAAATCATTGCTCCTGTACGTGTGGTTGTTCTATAAATAAGGGAGTTGCTGTCCCGGTAGTTTTCTGAATAGAATTGTCGAATAGCAAGAATCCATAAAGCCAGTGGCTGATTAATGAACATGAAAACACAGTCTTTATTAATAGTGAAAAATATAGGCTCTATGAATAAACTGAGCAAAAGACATGTATTGAGGGACTCATTTTCTCTATCTCCACTTTATTGTTCACAAGAACTGCAGAGTAATGAAAATCAACTTTCGTAAATAATATATAGGGTTTTGTGTTGGTTTTTATTTGTTTTGGTGGGAAACATGGATGTTGTGTTGTGAGATCAGCTTGATTCAATCTTATAAAACCATTTATAAATCCTTTAACTCAAGATGCATTAAAGACTTAAATGTAAAATCTGAAGACATAAAAACCCTAGAAGAAAACCTAGGCAATACCATTCAGGACGTAGGCATGGGCAAGGACTTCATGACTAAAACATGAAAAGCAATGACAACAAAAGCCAAAATTGACAAATGGGATCTAATTAAACTAAAGAGCTTCTGCACAGCAAAAGAAACTACCATCAGAGTGAACAGGCAACCTACAGAATGGGAGAAAATTTTGCAATCTACCCATCTGACAAAGGGCTAATATCCAGAATCTACAAAGAACTTAAACAAATTTACACACACACACACACACACACACACACACACACA
>NW_016840746.1:0-2292 GCF_001698545.2 Rhinopithecus bieti
GAACTAAACTATAAAACTAGAAAAAGTATAGCAGAAAATGTAAGACAAAATCTTCACAATACAGAGTTAGGCAAAGTGATCTTTGTTATCAATAAACACAAACCATTAAAACATTGATAAATTCAACTTCATAAAAATTAAAAGTTTTTGCTCAACACAAGGCAGTAATAAGAGAACAGATATAAGCTGCAGACTGGAAGAAAAACAGTGGAAATCACAAATATGACAAAGGGCATGTGTGATAGTTACTTGTACGTGTCACTGTGACCAAGCACCAGGGTGCCAGGACATTTGGCCAAACATGATTCTGATTGTGTTCCAGAGAGTGTTTCGGATACGAGTAACATTGGGATGGGCAGATTAAGTGAAGCAGATTGGCCTCCTTAATGGGGGTGGGACTCATACAATCAATCAAAGGCCAGGAGAGAATTAAGAGGCCTAATGGGAAACAAATGCTTTCCTGGGTGTCCAGCTTTCCTTCCATCTTGGGAATTTCAGCCTCCATAATCTCAGAAGCAAATTCATATATATATATATACACACACATATACTTTTCATAGGTATGTGACTAACATTGTATTTTTAAAAGTTCAGCCATGAGATGATTGGTGAAGCTAGCCAATGAATAAGGGTGTGTTCTATTATATGATTCAGTCTTCTTTTGTACACAATTGAAGTTCTGCATTTGAAGTAGGAGGATAGGAGAGAGCAAGGCCACCTAGGATGATAACAGCTGAATTTCTCAACATACACTTCAACGCCCTAGGGGTTAACTTAGAGAATCAAAAATCCCACCCACAATCCTGCCCCTAAACACCAGGGCTAGGGAACACTGTGGCCCTCAGGTGAGTGTATTTAGCCAGGTCTGGGAGTCACACAATGGCAGAGAGAGCAGGAAACACTATGCAAACAGAGGCCAGGACAGCAGGGAGGGGCTGTTCATGACAGAACACAGGTAAAACTATCCTTGGAAAGTGAGTGTGGCGAAACACAGACCATGCCTGAGACCTGGTGGATTAGAGCACTGGCTACTGGGGAATTGAAAGGAAGGGGCTTCACTGTGCAGAGGACCAGAGGTACCAATCTTGGAGATGCAGAATTGCTGGGAGATGGGGAGGCATGGACAGAGGAAGCATCCTCTGGAGACTCGTGGTGAAGAGAACACATGAACGAAGTAACTGGCAGAAATTAGAGGTCCTGGTAGAACAAAATAGAATCCCACAATGAGAACATACACCGTGTATGTCCCCAGGGAAGACAATATCTCCTAAAAACTCAAGAAAAATCATTTTGGGCGAGCACCTTATATCCAGTCATGCGATCCATGCATCAAGACCGTGAGATAAGATGATTAAACATGCTAAGCTCAGCGAGACCTGATTCCCTCATGAGGACTCTGTTAAGGATGAGTACCACTCAGCAAGTGATGACTGTGACATTCACTTTTGAATAGCTCATGAGCATTAATATATTTGTGGATCTAACCAAAAACCAAGGTGGGGCCAAGATGACAATCACAGAATGTCACTAGTGTATGTTTACGTTCAATTACTATTATGAGAAGTGGCAGGCCGGGCGCGGTGGCTCACGCCTGTAATCCCAGCACTTTGGGTGGCCGAGGCGGGTGGATCACAAGGTCAGGAGATCGAGACCATCCTGGCTAACACGGTGAAACCCCGTATCTACTAAAAAATAAAAAAAAAAAAAAAAAAGAGAGAGAGAGAAGTGGCAGGTAAGGGAGGTAGAAAAAAGATAATGCATATGTAATTTGCGGTCTTATGGAAATCTTTGACGTTGAAAGTCATAATTTAAAACATATAAACCAAATATTAGAAGTGTGTCTAGTTCAAAGGGGGGAAAACTATCAAAAACATTTTTAGTCCAATATTAAACCTGAGCTATGCAACCCTTCCTAAATGCCAAAGGCAGACACAGACACACACACACACACACACACACACAAAGAATAAAATAATTAGAATCAAGAAATGTAGTAAATATATTCTGCTACATATGATAAACATAGCCTACAATGTGGAAGAGATTAGAAAATAAACAGAGAAATGAAAATCTTTTTATTAATTTGTATCAGTACCCACCAAAACCAATCAGCATAATAAAAGATTCTAACACTGAATGTAAAAAACAATCCAACAGTCCAGAGTGATAGGCAAAAGTTTTAATTGTATAGATTAAAATAACTTTGGACAAAATTAAAACTCAGGCAGAGAATGTTTTTTTTTTTTTCAACAGCAGACACTAGCAAAAGAGAGGCAGAATAAAATTGAGACG
>NW_016840747.1:0-993 GCF_001698545.2 Rhinopithecus bieti
GGAAGCCTGGAGGAACTGGTTTAGAGAGGAATCTTGGAGTGCAGTTGGGGTGTATTAAGTCTGAGAAGCCTATTAGACATCCAGTGGTGCAGAGTAGATAGTTGGATGTTCTAATGTGGTATTTAGGGAAGGATTAGGGCTGAAGACATAAATGTAATATCCAAAACATGAAACTGGATGAGATCAAAAGGAGAGTGCATGTAGATAGAGAAGTCCAAGTGTAAATCCTGGGGCACTCCAAGATTAAAGTGTCAGGGAGAGGAGGAAGAACAAGCAAAAGAGACTGAGGAAGAACAGCCAATGAGGAAGTAGAAAACCAAGAGTGTGATGTCCGGAATCCAAGGAAAGAAAGTGTTTCAAGCATGTGAAAGTGATCAACAGGGTCAAATGCTGCTGATAGGTTGAGCCGAGGCTGACAGATGATGTTGGATTTAACAGTATGTCATTGGGGACCTTGACACAAGTCATTTCAGTGGAGTGATGGGGATGAAAGCCTGGTTCAAGAAGATTCAAAAGAAATTTAGAAGAGAGAAATTAGAGGTGGCAGGTATGGGCAACTCTTTTAAAGAACTTGGCAATAAAGGGAAGCAGAGAAATGGGTGAAAGCTGAAGAGGAAAATGATGGGAGAAATTAGAGCATGTTTGTATATTGATGGGAATTATCTAGTAGAGAAGGGAAATGATGAGAAAGGATGTAGTCAATATTCATTTGTACAAGAAAATAGCAGAGAACAACATAACCTACTTGATAAAATAATTTATGTAATAAAGGATTTTATTGTAATATTTAAGACAGATATTTTTACTGAAACATAATAAACACCCATGAACCCACCATCCACCCCAAGAGCTAGACCACTACCAGTAACATCTATGTGCTCCTCCCTCTCTAATCTTACCTCTGTTTTAGAAGAAAGCAACTTTCCTGAATTGTGTTATTATCATTTCCCTGTAAAATTATATTCTCCTGACTGTATCCTGTTATATTTATTG
>NW_016840748.1:0-1935 GCF_001698545.2 Rhinopithecus bieti
TGTTTGATCACAAGCAAAATTACTCGAAGCCTTGAGCCTGTTTTTTATTTCCAAAGCGAAGGTAGTACCCACCTTCAGAGTTTACTGTGAGACCTTGATGTCATCATGTTTGTAAAAGTGCCCTGGCACAGTGACCACATTCTACCCAGTAAGCATTGTCTATCTTTCCCTGTGGTCCCCAGGCATCTCAGGCTCTGTTCCTATCCACTCCATCCCCTTTCTTAGCATCATAAGGTCAAGAGTGAGGTATCTGGGACCATGCAACCCAGGTTCAAATCCTGACTCTATCACTTGCTGACATCTTGGACAAGTTTAACCTCTCTGGGCTGTTCTCTCATCTGTAAAATGGGGATAACAATAGTACTTGCCTCATGGGGTGACAGTAAGGATGAAATGAGTACGTGTGTAATGCACTTAGAACAATTCCTGGCACCAAAAAACGCACTGTAAGAAGTGTTGTTACTATGATTCCCCAGGACTTCTCACCTGTCCACTTTCCACAAGCCGAAAGATCGAGTTCCACTTCCGCTCTCTCCCCTACAAAAGCGCACGGTCGATGGCTACACATTCCGTCCCATCCCCAAAGCCCCAGCCCGGGTTTCCTAAGGCCCCAGCCCTGTCCTTAACCCTCCAGGCCATCTGGTCCTTCCACCAACAGCAAAGCCAAAAGCAGCTTTCAGCTTCCCCAGCAGCGCCCTAGCGGGACCCTGGGAACCCGCCGCTGCAGGAGGGGCAGGGCGGCTCTGTGACGTCGCACCCGGCCCTACCCCGGGTGACCTGGCAGCGGAGCCCGCGCAGGGTTTGCCAGGCGAAGGCGGAGCGCTAACGTCTAACGCTAACGGCAGTCGTGCCCCACCGCTGCTGTCACCCCTGGCCGCTGCTGCCCTCCCGGCCGAGGTTCTACTGCTCTTCTTGAGAAGAAGGGTGTGAGGCACTGGGTCTCTCCCCACACCTCTCGCCTGAGGCCAGACAGCCGGTTTGGGAGCGAGCCTGAGGTAGCCTGATGTAGCCACCCCGAGGGGAAGTGGAGGGAGGGCAGGGCTTTGAGCGCCCCGAGGGCTGCACTGGTCTGAGCAAGGAGCCCTGCAGGACGCCACCTGGTTTCTGAGCCTCTCCTTGTTCACAGAGCAAGGGGAAGGCAAGATCTTCAAGAGAACGTGACTGTTGGGGATTATGGCTTTCTGGCCAATTTGTGTGCGTATTTTGTACCCAGAATACTATTATACGGTTTCTTACCCGGAGGACAGTGATAGGCAGACTCAAGAGTCTGGAATCAGAGCCCTCCACGGAGGAGCCACACCTCTGCTTTTTCATCAGCAACAGGGATATAAAAATAACTTTGGGAGAATTGTCAGGTGGACCAATGGGCATACGTAGCACTTCACAGACTGCTATCACGCTTTCTTTTATACCTAGCACCTCATGGACTGCTATCATGCGTTCATTTTCACTAGTATCGATTGAACACTAAGTTCCAGGCACTGGGCTAGGCACTGGGATGGTGTGGTGAGCAAAACCTGACCAGTCCTGCCGTGGAGTTTACTGGGAGAGGCACACGTTACTCAAAGAATCACAGCAACGATAGGTAAGTGATGCTCTCAAAGGGTACGTGCAATGGAACTGACAGGGTGGTCAGGGAAGGTTGAGCAGACCTCCAAAGGAAGAATTAACCTGTTAAGAGGCGGAGAATGCATTCCAAACAAGAGTAACCACATCCCAAACCCACCACCTCCAATTCCAAACCCAAACAGGGATGTGCAGTTGCCTGTGCTTGGTTCCAAGTGACACTCATAGAAACCCTCTGAGATTCTGACCTGGAGCCTTTCATTCATGTAACTGGAGACTTTCATTTATGAAACGGAAGCCCTGTTTAGCCCATACCAATAAAACCAAATGACAGATTCCAGAAACAAGACTATAGTCTATGTTAAGACC
>NW_016840749.1:0-2184 GCF_001698545.2 Rhinopithecus bieti
AACAGAATGCCTGAAACTGTAATTGATAAAGAGCAGACAATTATTCTCTCATACTTCTGGAGGATGGGAAGTGTAAGATCAAGGTACTGTCAGATTAAGGTTCAGTTGATCTACTTTCAAGATGGCATTATGAATCCTGAGTCCTCCAGAAGGAAGGAAGTCCATGGCCTACATGACAGAAGAGAAGAAAAGAGAGAGAGAGAAAGTCTACTCCCACAAGTGGGAAAGAGCAGGGACTCACTCTCAGGAACCTGCAACCCCAACATGCCAAGAACGGAAAGAATAGAAAATCCTGAGTCTCTTCAAAGGAAATTTCAGGCACCTACCTAGCCTTAAGAAGTAAGTAAGTAACATGATAAGCAAGGAAGTAATAGCCTAAAACAATAGCCAAATAAGTTAGACACACAGGATAGGGGGTTCCCCTATAGAAACTGAAGATAACATTGTAATATATGTCTCTGAGGTGTTTTTGAGAAAACAAGACTCCCTCCAAATGAATAGGCCAGCACATAGACCTCACAAAAGGGGGAACCGGGGACTGAGCTCTGACCATGGTGCTTTGTTCTAAATATCTTACAGAGGGGCCTGGTAAAAGTCATATCCATAAACCTGAGCTAATGTTCTCTTCTGCTGAACCCAAATTTTTAAACAAAGCTTTTCTTCCTTAACCAATTGCAAATTTAGAAATCTTGTAATCTACCCTTCATCTGTAAGCCCCTGCTTCAAGATGTCCTGCCCTTTCAGGCCAAAACCAATATGTGACCTCCATGTATTAATTTTCAATTTTTCCTGTAACTTCTACTTTCCTGAAATTTACTCCTACCTTATAAAACCCTTACTTGTAAGCCATCAGTGAGGCCAGGATTTGAGTCTTAGTTGCCAGATTCTCTTTACCTGATGTCCTACAAACAAACAAACACTTCCTTTCTCCTGCTGCAAACTCGGTGTGAATATCTGATCTCACTGAACTGAGTGAGTGGACTGCAGTTCTATCCATAGCACAAGCCCTGTTTAGAGTGGCATTTGTCCATTCATGAGGGCAGAGACCTCATGACTTAAACCCTTCCCTTTAGGTCCCACCTCCCAATTCCATTGCATTGAGATGAACTTAACAACAGATGGGTTTTGAGGGACACAGGAAAATCATAACATTGTCCAAAGAGAGGCTCATTTGAGCCCCTGTGGTCTGCTATGCATGCAGGCAGAGCTGCCTTCTCCAGCTTCAGAAAGAGCAGTGAGGGGTGTAGATGGCCATTGGAAGTCAGCAGCAGTACAATGAAAGGGAAAGGATAGCGTGTAGACAGGGATTGCAATCTAGATACATTTTCTATTTAATTTCCATTCCAAAAAGAGAATACTTTCATGCTAACAGAAGTGTTGTAAGTACATCACAAAGTGCTTTCTTCCATTTGAGTGCATATTGTATTTTTTAAAAATAATCTCCATGCACGAATAAAATATATTTCTCCATCTAGTCCTCAGGAATATTTCAAATTTTGACAATTAACTCAGAAAAGTTTTTTGTAACAAAAGAGCCCCCAGGAAGAAACACTTATTTACAGACAAATCTGTGCTGCCCTGGTCTGACCTGGGATGCTGGGGACACTACCCCTGTGCTGAGTTACTGAGATCTGCCAGCCATGCAGCTGGGCCCAGCCTGCCCCATCCCCTGCTGATTTGCATGTTCCCAGAACACAGCCCCCCTGCCCTGAAGACGTCTTAATAGGCTAGTCACACCCTGTGCAGGAGTCAGTCCCAGTCAGGACACAGCATGGACATGAGGGTCCCCACTCAGCTCCTGGGGCTCCTGCTGCTCTGGCTCCCAGGTAAGGAAGGAGAACAGCAGGAATTTACTCAGCCATTGTGTTCGGTACAGACTGGCTCTTCATGGAAACTTCCCTATAATATGATTAATAGTATGAATATTTATTTTTATGTTTCCAACCTCAGGTGCCAGATGTGACATCCAGATGACCCAGTCTCCATCCTCCCTCTCTGCATCTGTAGGAGACAGAGTTACCATCGCTTGCCGGGCAAGTCAGGGCATTAGCAATTATTTAGCCTGGTATCAGCAGAAACCGGGGGAAACTCCTAAGCTCCTGATCTATGCTGCATCCAGTTTGCAAAGTGGGATTCCCTCTCAGTTCAGTGGCAGTGGATCTGGGACAGATTTCACTCTCACCT
>NW_016840750.1:0-577 GCF_001698545.2 Rhinopithecus bieti
TTTTCTTTTTGAGATTTTGCTCAAGACACTCTCAATTCAGGGTCTGTGCAGAGTATACGCACCAATTAGGAGGATGAGATGGGGATAAGTTCAAGAACTATACTCACAGCACTTTCAGTGTTGTGGCTCAACCGAAGCCTTTAAAGGGATTAGTTCATTCTCACACAGCTCTGAGCAGGCCTTTAAGAAGATGACTCAGGGCCAGACGTGGTGGCTCACGCCTGTAATCTCAGCACTTTGGGAGGCTGAAGCGAGTGGATCTCTTGAGGTCAGGAGTTTGAGACTAGCCTGGCCAACATGGTGAAACCCCATCTCTACTAAAAATACAAAAAATTTAGCTGGGCATGGTGGCAGGTGCCTGTAATCCCAGCTACTTGGGAGGCTGAGGTGCGAGAATCACTTGAACCTGGGAGGTGGAGGTTGCAGTGAGTTGAGATCACGCCATATGCCTCCTTTTTTTAATTGAGACTTTAATTGAGAATTCTTGTCACAATGTTCCAACAGAGAGAGACTCCGTCTCAGAAAAGTAAATTATAAAGAAGATGACTCTAGTTACACATTATAAAAGCAACTCCAT
>NW_016840751.1:0-391 GCF_001698545.2 Rhinopithecus bieti
TTTTGTATTTTTAGAGATGGAGTTTCAACATGTTGGCCAGGCTGGTCTGAAACTCCTGACCTCAAGTGATCCACCTGCCTCGGGCTCCCAAAGTGCTGGGATTACAGGCATGACCCACCGTGCCTGGCGATTGACTCTAATTTTAAAAGAGGTTATTCTCTGGGTCAAATGCTATCAAACAGTGTCACAGAGGGTCTCACTTTTCACCCAGGCTGATGCAGAGGTGCAATCACATCTCACTGCAGCCTCAACCTCTGGGACCGAAGTGATCCTCCCATGTCTGCCTCCCAAGCAGCTGGGACCACAGGCATGTGCTACTTAGTCTGGCTCATTTTTAAAATTATTTTTGTAGAGACCGGGTCTCATTATGTTGCCCAGCTGAGGCAAGACC
>NW_016840752.1:0-884 GCF_001698545.2 Rhinopithecus bieti
AAAACCAGTACCAGCCACTGCAAAAACACACCAAAATATAAAGACCATTGACACTATGAAGAAACTGCATCAACTAATGGGCAAAATAACCAGCTAGCATCATAATGACAGGACCAAATTTACACATAACAATATTAACCTCAAAGGTAAATGGGCAAATGCCCCAATTAAAAGACACAGACTGGCAAATTGGATAAAGAGTCAAGACCCATCAGTGTGCTGTGTTAAGGAGATCCTTTTCACATGCAAAAACACACATAGGCTCAAAATAAAGGGATGGAGGAATACTTACCAAGCAAATGGAAAGTGAAAAAAAAAAAGCGGGAGTTGCAATCTTCATCTCTGATAAAACAGACTTTAAACCAACAAAGATTAAAAGAGACAAAGAAGGGCATTACATAATGGTAACGGGATTGAGGCATCCAAAAGAGCCAATAATCCTAAATATGTATGGACCCAATACGGGAGCACCCAGATTCATAAAGCAAGTTCTTAGAGACTTACAAAGAGACTTAGGTTCCTACACAATAACAGTGGGAGACTTTAACACCCCACTGTCAATATTACACAGATCAATGAAACAGAAAATTAACAAGGATATTCAGGTTTTGAACTCAGCTCTGGACCAAGTGGATCTAAAAGACATCTACAGAACTCTCCACCTTAAGTCAACAGAATATACATTCTTCTCAGCACCTCATCACACTTACTCTAAAATTGACCACATAATTGGAAGTAAAACACTGCTCAGCAAATGGGAAAGAACGGAAATCATAACAGTCTCTGAGGTCACAGTGAAATCAAATTAGAGCTCAAGATTAAGAAGCTCATTCGAAACCGCACAACTACATGGAAACTGAACAACCTGCCCCTGAACGACTACT
>NW_016840753.1:0-2747 GCF_001698545.2 Rhinopithecus bieti
TGGCATCCACGGAAACAAAGCCTCGAGTCCGCTTGGCCCCAGCCAGACGTTTGCTGCTGTGAGTGCTCAGAGGGAGGCCGCTGGGAGGACTTGGAATCTGCTCTGCCGCGGAAGTGCTGTGGGTTAGGATCTTGTTTGAAAGGCACGCACCCGGGTCCTTGGAAGAACACAGGACTCCAGGGAGCACCACGCTCGCCCAGGGAGGTGAGATTGTGTGGTGAGGAGCTGACGGGGTGTGTGTGTGTGCGTACAGAACCCCTGCTGCTCTTTAGAGATGATAAGCATGAAGGGTCACCTTTGGAGGAGTTAAGCTGTTAGATGACGATCTTTGTCCCAGGACAGCGGCACTCTGACTCTTGTGGCCAACGTATTTGGGCATCGTCTCCTCATCAACTGACAGAGGTGAAATGTTTCCAAAAGCAGGTTCCCATGCCTAAAAGACAAAACGCAGGGAAAATGTTCACATTTTCGAAGGGAAAATAAATTCGAATTTTAATACAATCAAAATAATTGGAATGTCCTAGAAAATATTAGGATACAAGGTGGGGAACTTGGACTGGGTTTTCCCCTAACACGTTGATAAGAACAGAAACCCTCACTCAACGTTTGCGAAGGAACCTTTGTGGAGCCCATGATTGCTTTGTGTTTCTTGTCGTGGTTCCCTGTTTCAAAATGATCACAGGCTCCCAAAGGCCACAGAATAAACAACACCCAACATATCTTCCTTTAGACTCCTGTGTCTTCAACGGGGAATGTGGTAACGGAGGAGGAAAGTGTGATGCTCCTTCTACGGTTGTCTCTACAACTTGTCTAAGATTCGAAATGCAAATTCCCAATTTTCTCTGTTACCAGCAGACTGACCTGGAATAGCATCATCCTTCAGGTGGGAGGAGGTGTGTTCAGTCTGGAATGTTTAATTATTCCCTGCTCTCCCCTCTGAGGAGGAGGAGGGAGTGAGAAGGGGAGAGAGTTGCTATGAATGAACCCTTAACATCCGATCCAGAGTGGCTCACCCACACAGCCATGCCCACGTTCCGTGGGTGCTTGTGCCTCAGCCTTTTAGATACTCAGTCCCGAAAACTGCAACTACACAGATACACCTACGCATATTTAAAGTGTGGAATTCATATATCCAGTCCTCTTTCTTCACATCAGGTCTGCTCTTATGAGCATAGATCCTCTTCTCATAAACAGCCCCATGGTGGCCAGTACGATGCACAGAATCAAAACATTTGGAAATTCACCAAACTCTAATCTCAAAATAAGAGAAAGATAAATCTGCAGGGAGTGTGAAGACAGAATGAGACTTCATTGACTCTCGGGGTTATTGTTGTGGTAACATTTCGAACAACGTACAATGATGCAAATGGGGCAGTAGATACTATCTTTTAGGAACTAGCATACAGTATACGCAGGGAAAAAATCCCTGTGGGTCTTTTCGGGGTCTCCCCACAGAAGGCAGACAATCCCGGCCAGTATTTGTGGCAATTTCCCCCTCTCTACCTCCAATGGAGGAATAACCTGACTGGCTTCCACTCTTCCTTCCACCGAAGGACTAGGCGCTTTGCTGTGCTGACAGGCTAAACCCGCTTTCTTTCTGAGGCAACAGAAGCCATCTCCATGGAGAAAAGCTCTCGCAGAGCTCCCGAAGAGTAGGAGTAACTTCCAAGATTTCCCGTAATTTCTTGTAGAGGAATTTGTGGCTGTTCTTGCCATGCTGGGAGAACCAACCACAGAGCAGGCTCCTCTGGAATGTATTCTGTGGGTGCGTGTGTGTGTGTGTGTGTGTGCGTGTGTGTGTGTGTGCGTGTGTTGTAATCACTGTGCTGTATCGGAACTATTCTAAGTCCTGGAAGTACCGATTTAAAAGTTCACACCATAAGTGCAGATAGGAAATGTCAGTACTTTTCTTAACCCACTGAGAAATATCTCCACTTACATTTGGAGGGTGTTCACATGGTTCCATGTGTCGTTACCTGTGTGTATAATTTTAATGATTCAAGCTGTTTAGACCCATGTGTGGGAAACAGAACCCAGACAAGGCAGTGGTAACACTGGCCACATTCACACTCTCTTAGGCTCGGTCTTTGAGCCACATGTGATCAAACTCGAAAGCTCAGTGTTCTATAAAGGCAGGCGGGTGCTGGGAGGCACTGACTACTTCAGCATGAGAATGCTGGTTCTTCCTTTGGGATAGAGCAGGGCAATGACATGGGACTGGGGCAGGAAAGTCCTGGGTAGAGAAGGGCAGGTCCCTGGCTAGGGCTCTACCCCAGGCCTGTGCCCATGGACCTAGGCATTTCTGCTTTCGTGCCCAAATGTTGCATTTCCCAAGACCACTCTGGCCTGCCACACTCCCATCTTGTGCCTATAAAACCCCAAGACCCTAGCGGGCAGAGACACAAGTGGCTGGCATCAAGAGGAATACATTGGCAGATGCCAGCAAGCCATTGACTGGCTGAATGACAGCGAGATTGGTCAGGGCGGTCAGAGGAGAGCACAGCCGCTGGGCTGCCCAACTCCAGGTGAAAACAGCCTTCCCACCCCATCTCCATCCTGGCTCCCCTTCTGCTGAGAGCTACCATCACCCAATAAAAAACCTTGCACCCATCCTCCAAGCCCACGTGTGATCTGTTTTTTTCAAGTACCCCAAGGCAAGAACCCGGGATACAGAAAGCCCTCTGTCCTAGTGATAGGGCAGAGGGTCTAATTGAGCTGATAAACATAAGCCGCCTACGGACAGCTAA
>NW_016840754.1:0-729 GCF_001698545.2 Rhinopithecus bieti
CCTGTAGCGTTACCCTGGGCTCGGCGAGGGTGACCGGGGTCTCCGAGTGTGGGCACCGTCAGTTGTCGTCCAGGTGTAGGAGCTGGAAGGAGCCTTCTGGCCTTTGAGGAGAGGCACCAAGTTGAGGCGCAATGCCTGCCTTGCTGGCGGGGCAATCAGACTTCCAGTGTCCTTCCTGTTGGCAGGCTGGGCACGGCGTGGTAGGCAGGCGAGGATTTGGACACCTTTTTGCCTAATGCCCGGTTGTGCTACACTTAAAGCATGGATGAGATGGAGTGGCCGGCTTGGCCTGGGGACACTGGTTTGCCTAGTGTCCTGGGTCTCCGCATTTATAGCAGGAGCCCTTAGGAGACTTGCCCTGTGTCTTCCCTGCCGGCAGAGTGGGCAACGCTGGTTGGAGGGCAGCCACTAAAGCTTGCGCCTGAAGCGCAGCCCTTCTTTTCTCCTTGTCTAGCTCTGCGGCCTCAGCTGCTGCTTCTCTGGAGTTAAAAACTTTGAAGGCTAATTTTTACTAGGTCCTGTATGGGAGCCTGAGGCCCATCTTCAACCTTTTTTTGCTTTTTTCGAATATCTGAGGCTGACTGGGAGATAAAATAGGAGGCTAGGACAGCTGCCCCGGCTGGGGAAGTGGGGTCTAGTCGAGTAAATTGGGCCAGTGCCTCTGTAAGGCAATTTAGGAAGGAAGCCGGGTTCTCACGTGGGTGTTGGATAATTTCCCTTAATTTATCA
>NW_016840755.1:0-500 GCF_001698545.2 Rhinopithecus bieti
ATTGATGTTTCACAGATTGGTGGCAACTGATAATATGCCAACTTTTTATAAATAAGGACTCTGAATAAACAATATCAAAGCATATATAGTCACAATATATTCTGTTTATCAGAAAAATATTATGTAATGTATTGGCCATTAAGAGAGCAAGTGTCATGAAAGCTGATTTTTTGATAAGGGAACTAGATTTTAATTGGTGCTTTTGCCTACATACTTAATATAACAATAATAACATTCAGACAAAAAAGCGGTACCACGTTTTTCAAAGAGGAATTCCACACTGAGATATGAACCAATCCTCATATTTGACTCCTGTTATTTGCAAAATACATTCTTGGATTTTACTGGGAACGGAATACTTGGAAGCTCACTACATTCTTTAAGAGAAAGTATTTTTTAACATACAATACTTTGTTTCCAGCAGCAAAACTCACTATTAGCTTTGACCTTGGGTCGTAATTTTTCAGTTGTTTTTGTGAAGAGGATGGTGATAGTATACT
>NW_016840756.1:0-3943 GCF_001698545.2 Rhinopithecus bieti
TAAACTCTGTAATAATAATACTAATTCAAATACTAACAGCTAATATAGATATTAACTATTATTTTTTGATTATTACAAATATTATCAGTTTTCCTCTGTACATACATACTTGAGAGTCAGAAAGAAGGCAGAATAAAACTGCAGTAAGGTGCTGTATTTACACAATTCTTTCCCCTTTGGGAGTAAATTATCTTATTTTTTTCCCTTCCATAATTCTGCCTCATTACTCTGCTCTGAGTAATACTTTTCTTAGGTAATTGGTTTCTTAGTCGGGGATGTAGGTACTATTCCATTGGCTAAAAGGAGGCTTAGAATACACCTTTTAAAAATTCCTTTTGCTTTGATAAATATTGACTCTAAATAAATTGCATGTTGATTATTATGGATCCAAAACAGTATAGGATAACATTACGATTTAAATTTCCATTTTAACAAATGTAATCATATTCCAATGTCAAACAAAACAAATTAAAAAGTGAAAATAAAGCCATCAGCATACAAATTATTAGAAATATGGTGGTACTCTATCAATGCCATCTGGAAAAATTGCTTATGTGAAACAGTATTTTTCCCTATTGGTGATAGATTTTAGACGTACACCCTATCAGCCACTTGCTATGGATAGAAAAATTATCTGAGGCAAAGATGTACATAACTCCATGTCTTAGTTGGATAATCATGGGCGAAAAAGAACAAAAGTGAATATAAGATGCAAGGAGCTCTGGGAAATAGGCACATAATATGAGAAGATTTTATTGACCGTTTATGGCCACCAGAGATCATCGCCTATAGAACATGCACAGTAGTCCAATTACCAGAGTAACCATGGTAATGGAAATGGAGGTACCCGTAACCATGCCATTGTTTTCCCCAAAGCTTCTCCAGCTATGTAACCTGCTGAATGTTTGACCCATCAACAACAGGAAACAGTTGTGAATATAACTTTTTCTACATGAATGCCAATCAGTTACTTAAGGGCAAGTTGATTGCATCATTCATCTTTCTCCTTGAAGGAAGCACCAGCTTGCCTTCAATGTGATTAATACATATCCTTATATGGCCTGACCTTCTCTGACCACACCGTCTCAGCCAGAACTACTATCTGAAGACTCACAGAGTATCTAATTTATCAAATGCAGTATCTCCCATTATATTATCTTGGCCCAAAGAACCCACTGCCTAGTGAAGGATCATATCGATGGGCACATGACTGCAGGAACCACCAGTTTTAACATACATCACATCATTAGGAAGCTGCTGACCTAATGAAACATTGAGATGGCTACTTAAAAGGCATAACTAGCACAGCAGGCAGGGATTGATTTCTGGCCTTATTAGAATGATTTCCTAGTTTCAGTGTGTGAACTCACAGCCTTCTGGGGCACTATATCTCAGCTAGAAAAGATAGGTTCAGGAAGAAGGGGATAGAAGTAGCAGAGACATCATGCCATTCTCACAATTTTTTGGTCTGGAAAGATTGAATAAACTATTTCTGGTAGCATGGTGGTCATGAGGGTACTTGTAACAGAGGAAAAACATAAGGGTCTTCCTGAAGTTATATCTGCTACCTGATTATTTTGGACTTCTCATACTAAGAGACCAGAAGTGTGTATTTATAGATTTTATAATGAAAAACTGGAAGTTACCAATGTAAAAACAGCAGTAATAGTTGTGTATGGTAGAAAATATCAAGCAAATAAAAAAGTAAAAACTTAATGAAACCATTGCTACTTTTATTACAAAGGGCTAATCTTTCTGAAATAGAATGTTTATTATGTACATATTATAATGCATTATAAAATATTTATATATTATAATATATTCTTTATTATATATTGCATATGTTATACTATGTGTATATACATTATAATGTTTATAATGTATATAAATATATAATGTAAAATTCAAAATAAAAATGGAGGAAATACTGGAAGAGATGGTTCCGCATAATGCAGACCGAATGGAAGTGAGTCCTCCTATATAAACCACTTAAAATCACATGGGAAGTCTTCCTCCCAGAATTACAAATTCAAAATTCACTGACTCCCTATTTCTTATCTATAATATTGAAAATAGTATAAAAATCTGACACCACACTCTGTTACTAAATCTGAAAATAACAAACATTCTTATCTATTGCTCATGGAAGTGGAAAAACATACAATCCTACAGAGGATTTGCCAAACAATTGATTGATGCATTTAGTCTTTCACAAAGTATTCACATCACTGGAACTGTACCTTCAACACACTTTCTGCACAAATATAAAACTTTACACTCCTTGTGTCATTGTTGATATAAGCAAAAAAATTAAAAATGCCTCGAGATAAAATGTATTAAATAAATTACAGTTCATGCACTCAACCCAGGAGCAAGTGGTCATTAAAAATGAAGCAGATGTCTCTAGAATTATAGGGAATGATCTCTAGAATACATTGTCAAGTGAAAAAAGCAAAATGTGTAAGAGTGTATATGATTATATAATATGTACATTGAAAAATACAGATTTGTCTATTATTACCAAAAGAATGTTGAAAAAAGTATCCACAAACTATAAAAGTTGGTTTCACATAAGGAGAGAACATTGTTGAGAGAGTAGGAAAAGTTGTACTTTTCTGAGTACAGCAATTTTATGCAGTCTTGGTTCTGCATATGTAAATGTTTACACATTCAAAATAAACTTAAATAGAAAGAATGAACAGTCTTAAAATTGTAAACAATTTACAATGAATAAATTTAACTCTACTTAAATTAGTACTATAACTGCCCACAATTAGTACTATAACTGCCTGAAGAAAAATAATTGGTATGATTAAAGGTTAAAACAAATAATTCTAGTGTTATTAAGAAATCACACTTTTAAGGTAAAAGGGAAAAAAGATGCAAATATAAAATCAAATAAATTACAATAACTTCTGAAGATTACATTTGAATTTGAAGTATAAATGGATGCATTATTTTTAAAATGTATTTTTTTGCCCTGGTGACTGAAAGATGCAGTGTAACTCTGCAACTTGATACAATGAGAGATTCCAGTTGGGTCACACTCCAAGAACTCATAGGCTTACTTCTAAACGCTATTTCTACTGAAAGAAACTGAGAACCTTGGTAAATGGCTGGTTTTACTACTGGAAAAGGGAAAATATAAAGTAGCCTGCCACATGGCAGAGATTATTGGAATCATGTGAAAAAAAAGAATACAGAAGATAACTTGACAAGATTTCCACTGACCACATTTGTGGCAATTTTGACAATTTGTGACAACTCTTCTAGCAATACAATAAATGCCTACTATTAACTCTAAAGTGTTACTTAAATTGAATCTGTGTGTCCATAGAGATATGTGTGTGTGTGTGTGTGTGAGAGAGAGACAGAGAGAGAGATTTAAATTGAAATGAACCCAATTCCTCACTTTGAAAATTGACAGTTGTAAATGAAATAATTAAACAGGAGGACTTTCTATTTTTTAAAGAATTCAAATTAAATTACAGTTGAGGAAATAAAGTATTATCAGCTAATAAAATGTAAAAAATAATAAAATATAGAAAATAAATTTGCAAGTACAAAAAAGTAATTTATTCAAATGATAATCACCAATAATATGCTAAAACCACTGAATAAAATGTTGTCAGCTAAGAAGACATTTGAAAGATGACAAAGTATTAGCAGACATTATTTACCAATCGCAAGAGGAAATCATATCTTGGTAATGAAGGGATCTGGGAGAAACCAAACTAAGAAAGTATTCAAATTTTGTATAGTTAAACATTGGCTAAGGGAACATTATATAACCTGCTGAGGTGATGTGACATGAACCACAGCGCATCACCTCCAAAAGATTCTTGACAAAATGTTTAATCTAGATATAATCCAGCATTTAGACCAAACTTCCAGTTTAAGAAATAATACAAACTGTGGGAGACTTGATAAAGGCTGACTATCC
>NW_016840757.1:0-579 GCF_001698545.2 Rhinopithecus bieti
CATGCGGTGCGGCTTGTCCACCTGGGCTACTTAAAGTACCCGGAACCCAACCGCGGGCGGGCGCCTCCCGACATGGGAGCTGTCTTTTTTATCCAGGGCCCTCTGCAGACCCCAGCCGCCGGTCCCTGAGCCCATGGGGAGGCACCGGAGGGCTCTGCTGGGCCATGGAGGTCCCCAAGCAGGTGGTCGCTCATTGCTTGTGCAGTGGTCCATGGCCTGTGGGTTTATTCCTGGGGTCTGTGTGGGCGAAGTTAACCAGTTCACAGCTGGGCACGTACCCCTTACACAGATGACACTAGTTAAAGTGGAATCTATATTAGCTCTCACGGGAGTGCGTGAGGAGCTGGGAGGTTGGGGAGGCTTGGCCGTAGCACTAGAGCCCGGGTTCCTGACGTTCTGCGTCTTCCTGTTGGGCCGTCGGGGCTGCTGTGGGTTCTGAAGACTAGTGGGTGCCATATGGACCAGGGGATGCAGAAGCCTCTAGAGGCCGCGGGAGGGAAGGAGACGGTTGCCTCCCCTAGAGCCAGCCCTGCTGACACCTCGACGTTAGCTGGTGGGACCTGTTTTGGACTCCAGCTT
>NW_016840758.1:0-728 GCF_001698545.2 Rhinopithecus bieti
CCAGGATGATCTCGATCTCCTGACCTTGTGATCTGCCTGCCTCGGCTCCCAAAGTGCTGGGATTACAGGCTTGAGCCACTGCGCCCGGCTAAGGGTCATCTTGTTTCTTTAGCAGATGCTCAATTATCCAGCATCTTTTGCAATAAAAGTGATCAAGGCCAATGAGACTGAAAAGGAAATCTGTGAGTGGGCTTTGGGAGTGATCTTGCTTTCTGGTAAAAGAAACAGATGCAACTAATACCATCCTTTTCTTTATGCACTGATACTCGGTTTGAGATCTGAACTTGGGGCAGCCATTTTGAGGCCATATGGCATCAAGCCACAAACCAAGAATGATGGAGTAAAACACAAAGACCCTGGGTCGGTGATGCCCTCAATCAGCCAGCAAACAATTCATGGGGTGACTTAGTCATTAGACACAGTATGCCTGGGGCCCACAATAATTTCAAGGGCCCATGAAAATGTTTTAATATCTTTGGAAATCAGAAGGATAAACAACCTGAGGGCACAGCCAATACAGGGAGGTGGACACATCTGCCCTCCTTCAGGCCCTCACCACCCATGCCCCTCCATTCTCTCCCAGCCATGTCCATGGATGTTAGTGGATAGTGGTGTGCAATTTCAAAACGAGGCATCTCTATTCACATTTGTAGTGATGTCTGAGCCCCAAAGGAACCAATAACATACTTCACTGCATCACCATTTACTCTAACTGTTACAGTTTTAAA
>NW_016840759.1:0-1967 GCF_001698545.2 Rhinopithecus bieti
TTAAAAGCCCAGATCTTAGCTGGAGGAAAAGGAAAGGGTGTCTTCAATTGTGGTTTGAAAGGAGGTGTTCACTTAACAAAAGAACCTAAAGTTGTGGGAAAGCTGGCTAAACATGATTGGGTATGTTTGGGGCAATAAACCAAACTCCAAAAGAGGATGTGAAAGTTAATAAGCTGATGGTTACTGAAACCTTGGACACTTCCAGAAAAACTTACCTGGTGATTCTGATGGACAGGTCCTGCAATGGCCCCATGCTGGTGGGCAGGCCCCAGGGGTCACTGACATTGAAGAGGTGGTTGCTTCAAATTCAGAATTTTTTTTTAAGGAGCAAATTTTTCAAGGGATAAAGGGCAGCCGAGTTCAGTTTAGCAGATAGCAGAAAATCGAGGCTTCCTTGGGTCTTTGAAAAACCAGGTTGCAGATAAAATTAAGAAACTGTATAATCTCTTCCTAAAAGTTGATGCTACTCAGGTGATAGTGAATCCCTCTGGTGAAATTTGAGAAAGACAAGTTGTCTGCTTTAATGCCAACGTAAACTGTCATGACAATGCAGGATTCTGACAACAGGACATATCTGCTATGGATAACAAATCAGAGAATGAGCCTGATATGGTTTGGTTCTGTGACTTCACCCAAATCTTATCTCAAATTGTAATCCCCACGTGTCAAGGAAGGGACTTGGTGAGAGGTGATTGAATCGTGGGGGCGGGGGCTGCCCCATGCTGTTTTGTGATAGTGAGTAAGTTCTCGCGAGATCTAATGACTTAAAAGTGTGGCACTTCCCCCTTCTTTCTCTCTTGCCACCATATAAGAAATGTCTTGCTTCGCCTTCACCTACTGACATGATTGTCAGTTTCCTGAGGCCTCCCCAGCTATGCAGAACTATAAACCTCTTTCTTTTCTGTCTTTTATAAATTACCTTGTCTCAGGTAATATACAGTAGTGTGAAAACGCACAAATACAGAGCTCACTGAATATGAAGTTGCCAGACATGATCTAAAATACATAAGAATGGATGGAAACATTACCTGCTTTGTGAATGGTGCTGGATTAACCATGGCTACTTGTGATACCATTTTCTGTAATAGTGGGAAGCCAGTCAACTTCTTGGAATCTTGGAAGTGTTGTAAAGGAAGCTCAAGTATATCAAGCATTCACATTGCTCACAGCTGATCCTAAGGTTGAAGTCATCCTTGTCAGTATTTTTGGTGGTGTCGTCCACTGTGCTATCGTTGCCAATGGGATCACCAAAGCCTTCCAGGCATTAGACTTAAAGGTTCCCTGGAAGGAACCAGTGTTCAAGAGGCCCAGAACATACTCAACAATAGTCCAACAGTGAACTCCCCATTATATTAGACCAAGAATGCTGTGGCCAGCATGGCCAATAAGTGATGTCTTTGTCCTGATCAGTTGAAGAAAGCAAGCCATTTTTCCATAAAAAAATGGACTTCTCTCATCACTGTGAAGGAAATTATCTCATTGGGAAATGAAGGAGATAAATATGAACAAGAATCTTTATCTGAAAAATACTTTTTTTGAAACAGAGTCTCCCTGTGTTGCCCAGGCTGGAGTGCAGTCACATGATCTCAGCTCACTGCAACCTCTGCCTCCCAAGTTCAAACAATTCTCCCCTCTCAGCCTCCAAAGTAGCTGACTCTACAGGCACATGCCACCACACCTGGCTAATTTTGTAATTTTAAAGTAGAGATGGAGTTTCACCATATTGGTGAGGCTGGTCTAGAACTCCTGACCTCAAGTGATCCACCCTCCTCAGCCTCCCAAACTGGTGGGATTACAGGTGTGAGCCACTGCACCTGGCCTGTCTGAAAAATCTTAAACCTGTATTTTCTAGAATAAGATATCTAGAAATCCTAAATCTGCTTTTACTTCATAGCCTTTATAAAAATAATGTCCTGCATTCTCATACTTTTCTATTATGGTAAGCCTGCTCAATAGGCAGTGTTTTG
>NW_016840760.1:0-581 GCF_001698545.2 Rhinopithecus bieti
GAAATGGAATGGAATGGAATGGAATGGAATAGAATATGGTATGCTATACAATGGAATGGTATGGAATGGAATGCATTGGAATGGAATGGAATGGAATGAAATAAGGAATGGAATGGAATGGAATGCGATATGGAATGGAGTGGAATGGAATGGAATGGAATGGAATATGGAATGGAATGGAATGGAATGGAATACGGAATGGAATTGAATACGGAATGGAATGGAATAGAATATGGCATGGAATGGAATGGAATATGGAATGGAATAAAGTGGAACGGAATGGAATGGAATGGAATGAAATGGAAAATGTAATAGAATGTAATGGAATATAGAATGGAATGGAATGTGGAACGGAATGGAATATGGAATGGAACATGGAATAGAATGGGATATGGAATGGAATATGGAATAGAATGGGATATGGAATGGAATGGAATAGAATGAAATGGAATGGAATATGGAATGGAATGGAATATAGAATGGAACGGAATGCTATGGAATGGAATGGAATATGGATTGGAATGGAATATGGAATGGAATGGAATATGGAATATGGAATGGAATGGAATATGGAATGGAAT
>NW_016840761.1:0-882 GCF_001698545.2 Rhinopithecus bieti
GAAGTCTTTCTCAGGTTCCTCAATAACAGTGATAATGGACTGTTGCATGAAACATAAGTGTAACTCTGTGAGATGAATTCACACATCACCAAGAAGTCGAAGAAAGCTTCGTTCTAGTTTTCATCTGAGGATATATCCTTTTCACCATAGCTTCATTGCGTACAGAATTATCCCATTTCAGATTGGCAGAAAACTGTGTTAGCGAACTGGACACTGAAGAGAAACGTGTAATTCTGGGAGTTGCATTCACACATCGAAATGCAGTTTCTCAGAGGCTTCTTTGCAGTTTTCTTCTGAGGATATTTCCTTATTCACCGTAGCCCTCAAAGAGCTCCCAAATATCATTTTGCAGAACACAAGATAACAGAGTTAGCAAACGGTTCCAAGAAGGGAAGGGTGGAACTCTGTGTGATGAAGTCACACATCAGAAAGCAATCTCTCAGAAAGCTTCTCTCTAGTTATTATCTGAGGATATTTCCCTTCTCACCATGTGCCCCTATTGGCTTCCAAATCTCACTTTGCAGATTCCAAAAAAAGAGTATTAGCAAACTGCTTCCTGAGAACAAAGCTGTAACTCTGTGAGAGGAATTCACAGATCACAAAGAAGTTTCTCAGAAAACTTCTTTCACGTTTTGAACTGATGATACTTCCTTTATCAGCGTAGGCCTTAATGCCATCCAAAGAAGTCCTTCTCAGGTTCCTCAATAACAGTGATAATGGACTGTTGCATGAAACATAAGTGTAACTCTGTGAGATGAATTCACACATCACCAAGAAGTTTCTGAGAATGTTTTTTTCTAGTATTCCTGTGAGGATATTTCCTTTTTCACCATAAGCTTCATTGCATTGAGAATTATCCCATTGCAGATTTGCAGAAAACTG
>NW_016840762.1:0-1653 GCF_001698545.2 Rhinopithecus bieti
ATTGAGACCATCCTGGCCAACATGGTGAAACCCCTGTCTCTACTAAAAATACAAAAATTAGCTGGGCGTGGTGGTGCATGCCTGTAATCCCAGCTACTCGGGAAACTGAGGCAGGAAAATTGCTTGAACCCTGGGGGCGAAGGTTGCAGTGAGCAGAGATCACACCTCTGCACTCCAGCTTGGGCGGCTACATGAGACTCCATCTTAAAACAAACAAACAAACAAACAAAAAGAATAAAACAAAAACCGAGCCTCAGCCAAGACCTAGCCCAGATAGTAAATTGGCAGGCCTGGGAGTTTCTGTCACATCAGCAGTCAGATGTCTTAAAACCAGAGTCTACCCAGAGTATATACATCTTATGTCTTTGCCTTAACCTGCTTTTCAGTTCATGCTAAAAAAGAAAAAGAATCCCAGCACTCTGGGAGGCTGAGGTGGGAGGATTGCTTGAGCCCAGGAGTTTGAGGCTGCAGTGAGCCGTGACAGCACCAGTGCACTCCGGTCTGGGTGATGGAGGGAGACCCTGTCTCCAAAAAACTAAAGAAAAACCTGTCACGGTACTGACCAATAATAGAGACTCCCAAAGCGTAAACTGGCCTGAGAGCCCTGTTTGTTCTTCCTGCTACCCTGCCCACTCTGCCCCCACCCCGTTCCAAGACTGGACCATGCCATGAAGGAAGCCCCTCGGTTACAGCCTCCCCCACCCCATCAACCACGCTGCTGAGGACATGGGAAAGAATGAGAAGCCAGAGGGAGGCGGTTGCTTGCAGGAGGTTTAGCGTAAAGGAAATAGGAATGGTAATGGGAAATTGAAGATAGCAGTTAAAAAGAGCCGTCATTCAAGAATGACACCCCTGATGCCACCTGTGCTGCCCCCCACCTGACAGAAATGGACCGAGAAGGCTGCTAGAGTGGATATGAAAAGGCAATTAACATTTTCAGAAGGAGTGGCCTTCTATGATGTAACCTTGTCATAATGAGGTTGCAGGGAAGAGACAGGAAGTTTCCAGTCATGATCACAAGGATAGTATTTCCTGTTGGAGTGATTTTTTTTGGTTTGTTTTTATGAATATCCTGCATTAGTTTGCAAAACATTTTACATTTGAGGAAACCCAAAACTCATTTTGCCTGAAGAGTTATATTCATTTATCGTTAAATCTATAAAATTACAAATATAAATATGTGTCTGCTTTACACTCTTCACAAAATATTGTGTGTCTAGACCTGATTTTCATAGGCTTGTTCTCTCAGAATTAGGAAGCCAAAAAAATAAGAAAAAAAAAAAAACTGGTGAGAGTCAGATGGTTCATAGTCTTTTTGAAAAACCAGTAGCCATGTGCATTTTACTTAAAATAACTTTCCTTTTACCTCACCAAAGTACACCATGGTAGGTTATGTCTTTCCCTCTCTCTCTGCCTCTCTCCTTCCCCGTCCCCCTACACACAACTTTTAGACTCAAGGGGTACACGTATAGGTTTGTTACAGTGGTATATTGTGTGATGCTCAGGTTTGGGGTACAGTTGATCCCATCACCCAGGTAGTGAGCATAGTACCTAATGGTTAGCTTTTCAGGCCCTGTTCCCCCTGCCTTCCTCACCCCTTTTGGAGTTCCCGGTGTTTATTGTTCCTATCTTTGTGTCTCTATGTACTCACTA
>NW_016840763.1:0-880 GCF_001698545.2 Rhinopithecus bieti
CGGGGTGAAGTTTGGATTAGAATGGCGATTTATCACAGGCTGATCAGGGCAGAGTTGGGGGTGGGAAAAGGGGAACTATTCAATGGGATAATGCTTCAGCAAGGAGAGATACATTCTGGTGATATGGTGCACAGCAAAGTGACAGCAGTTACTCATAATGAAGTGCGTATCTTAAAACTGCTAAAACACTACATTTCAAATGTTTCACCATAATGTAATAAGTATGTGAAGTGGACGATATGTTATTTAACCTAATTTGTCCATTTCACAATATTTACATGTATTGTACCACATTGTATCCATATATATTTATCAATAAAAACAAAATTTTAAAAAGCGAGCAAAACAGTTGTGCCAGATCTTCATCTAAAGCCATTTCTGAGAAAAACGTATCTGTTTTCTTTCAGAATAAATTTACAGTTAATAGATATTGTGTTACCTAATGTAAAGCGGATAATTTTGGCCATCAGCTTATACTGTGGGATAATCTCTTTTTCCTGACCTTGTAAAAGCTGCGGTGGATTAACAACAAGTGGGAAAGGTTTTTATCATGATCAGGTAAAGGTTCTGCTTGCTTCTATTTTGAATAATATTGTCCCCCTAGAATCGCAAAGTGTGAATGCCTTTTGTTTCAGAGGTCTAGCCCTAAATGGTTCAGTCAATTACATCATGCATTCTAAAACAAGTCCTGGTGCGTTTGTGATGGTACTACATAGAATTGTGTTTGTAATTTAACTCTCATATATGTCTACTTTTCTGTTAAGAGTCTATATTTTACAGAGGCCCTCCATACATATAAATGCTTTTATGATAGTCTATCCACTAAATTTCAAACATAAGTTAAGGAACAGTTTTGCTTTTATTTTTTATTATTGTTATT
>NW_016840764.1:0-661 GCF_001698545.2 Rhinopithecus bieti
ATATTGATGATAACTCTTTCAACCAATTGCCAATCAGAAAACTTAAATCTAGCTGTAACATGAAAGCTACAGTTTTGAGTTCTCCTGTGCTTATGGGCTGGCCCAATGTATATCTTAAATGTATTTGATTAATGTCTCATGTCTCTCTAAAATATGCAAAACCAAGCTTCACCAAGACCACCTTGGGCACATGTTCTCCAGGTCTCCTGAGGGCTGTGTCATGGGCCATGGTCACTCTAATTTTGCTCAGAGTAAATCTATTCAAATGTTTTACAGAGTTTGACTCTTTTTTTTCATCACATCTTAGCAGTGAGAGGTCAATGCCATAAAATAATTAGAGCTATGACCACAACTACATCTACCTGTAAAATGTGATACTAGAGTACAGTATTCTTGTCCTTCCTCTTTCCTAAGAACTAGCTAATTAGGATGGGTGATACCACATCTGGATCCAAGTTCTGGAGCTCCACCAGGACAATTCGATTTTCTATTTAGAGTCAGGTTAAGTCTCTCTTGCCTGGATCACCATGTGGCCGTAATCCCAGGGTCACTAGGAACCCTCTCACAATGACCTGTGGGTCTGTGAGACATTTGAGGATGGCCTGTGCAGACTTGGACCAGGCTGACAAGAGTGTCTAATTCTGGTTCCATCTCAGAGTAA
>NW_016840765.1:0-2855 GCF_001698545.2 Rhinopithecus bieti
ACACCGCTTATTAAATAGGGAATCCTTTCCCCGTTGCTTGTTTTTGTCAGGTTTGTCAAAGATCAGATGGTTGTAGATGTGTGGTGTTATTTCTGAGGCCTCTGTTCTGTTCCATTGGTCTATATATCTGTTTTGGTACCAGTACCCAGCTGTTTTTGTTACTGTAGCCTTGTGGTATAGTTTGAAATCAGATAGCGTGATGCCTCCAGCTTTGTTTTTGCTTAGGATTGTCTTAGCTATATGGGCTCTTTTTTGGTTCCACATGAAATTTAACATAGTTTTTTCTAATTCTGTGAAGAAAGTCAATGTAGTTGATGGAAATAGCATTGAATCTATAAATTACTTTGGGCAGTATGGTCATTTTTATGATATTGACTCTTCCTATCCATGAGCATGGAAGTTTTTTCCATTTGTTTGTGCCCTCTCTTATTTCCTTGAGCAGTGGTTTGTAGTTTTCCTTGAAGAGGTCCTTCACATCACTTTAAGTTTTATTCCTAGGTATTTTATTTTCTTTGTAGCAATCGTGAATGGGAGTTCACTCATGATTTGGCTATTATCGGTGTATAGGAATGCTTGTGATTTTTGCACATTGATTTTGTATCCTGAGACTTTGCTGAAATTGCTTATCAGCTTAAGGAGTTTTTGGGCTGAGACAGGGGTTTTCTAAATATACAGTCGTGTCATTTGCAAACAGAGATAATTTGACTTCCTCTCTTCCTATTTGAATACGCTTTATTTATTTCTCTTGCCTGATTGCCCTGGCCAGAATTTCCAACACCATATTGAATAGGAGTGGTGAGAGAGGGCATCCTTGTCTTGTGCCAGTTTTCAAATGGAATGCTTCCAGCTTTTGCCCATTCAGTATGATGTTGGCTGTGTGTTTGTCATAAATAGTTCTTATTATTTTGAGATACGTTCTATCAGTACCTGGTTTATTGAGCATTTTTAGCATGAAGGGGTGTTGAATTTTATTCAAGGCTTTTTCTGCATCTATTGAGATAATTTTCTACTTTAATAAATTTTTAAAATCCATGTGGCAAAGAAAAGGTATGTGGTATGTCATGAATAGATGGAGCTGTTCATGTCATTTGTACAAAAATATACCTGCATGTTTGTTCCATGCTGGGCACTACTGCTCTAGACCCTGGGCTGACAGCATTGATCACAACAGACCCAAGCCTTGCCTACGTGAAGCTCACACTCTAGTACAGAACAATGTGGGAACAGCCCTTGAGGGCCTCCCTGCTAAGGAGTAGAGCCCGTGGGAGACTGAAGAATATTGATGCTTGTGTTAGGAACAGGGAAGAGGGAGGAGCAGCCAGTGAGCAGGGTGGGAGTGTGGCGGCTGTGATGTGGAACCTGGTCAGCTCCAGCCAAGGAGAATCAGCTTCTGGAGATGTAGATATAAGCTGTTGGGGTGACAAAGAAGAGTCAGGGCCTGAGAAACTGGATGGGTTTTGGGACATCATCTGATAACTGAACACTAAAAAATGATTGAGACCTCAGAAATTGAAAGAGTAGAGAAATTCAATGAGAAATTCAAGGTCAATGATAATACAATTGAAGGAGAAAGAAGGAAGAGGAGACCTTGGAGGAAACAGATGACATGATCAAAAAAATGGAGGAGAACTGAAGAAACAGATGGTAGAATAGAAGGGAGAATTTATTTAAAAAAAAAAAAAAAAAAAAAAAACACTGTAGGGGCAGGCACAGTAGCTCATGCCTGTAATCCCAGCACTTTGGGAGGCCAAGGCAGGAGGGAGGAACACTTGAGCCCAGGAGTTCAAGGCCAGCCTAGGCAAGATGATGAGACCCTGGCTTTGAAAAAATACAAATAAAAAATGTTTTTCTTTTATTAGCCAGGCATGGTGGCACACCCCTGTAGTCTCAGTTACTTGGGAGACTGAGGCAGGAGGTTCTCTTGAGCCCAGGAGTTTGAGGCTGTAGTGAGCTATGATACCACCACTGCACTCCAGCCTGAGTGACAGAGCAAGACCTTATCTCAAAAAAAAAAAAAGAAAGAAGTCACTGACCAGGCAAGGGTGGCTCACGCCTGTAATCCCAACACTTTGGAAGGCCGAGGTAGGTGGATCTCAAGGTCAGGAGTTCAGGACTAGCCTGACTAACACGGTGAAACCCCATCTCTACTAAAAATACAAAAAAATTAGCCGAGCATGGTGGCGGTGCCTGCAGTTCCAGTTACTCGGGAGGCTGAGGCAGGAGAATGGCATGAACCTGGAAGGTGGAGCTTGCAGTGAGCCGAGATCGTGCCACTGCACTCCAGCCTGGGAGACAGAGCAATACTCCATCTCAAAAAAAAAAACAAAAAAAAAAACAAAAAAGTGACTGCATTCACACATTTCACACAAGATCTACTTAGTTATAGAGCTACTTCCACATAAGTAAAGAAAATGGGCTAGTGGCCGGGCGCGGTGGCTCAAACCTGTAATCCCAGCACTTTGGGAGGCCAAGACGGGCGGATCACGAGGTCGGGAGATCGAGACCATCCTGGCCAACACGGTGAAACCCCGTCTCTACCAAAAAACACAAAAAACTAGCCAGGTGAGGTGGCGGGCGTTTGTGGTCCCAGCCACTCAGGAAGCTGAGGCAGGAGAATGGGGTAAACCCTGGAGGCGGAGCTTGCAGTGAACTGAGATCCGGCCACTGCACTCCAGCCTGGGCTACAGAGCAAGACTCTGTCTCAAAAAAAAAAAAAAAAAAAAAAAAAAAAAAAAAAAAAAAAAAAAAAAAAAAGAAAATGGGCCGGGCGCGGTGGCGCAAATCTGTAATCCCAGCACTTTGGGAGGCTGAGAAGGGTGGATCACGAGGTCAGGAAATCGGGACCATCCTGACTA
>NW_016840766.1:0-1901 GCF_001698545.2 Rhinopithecus bieti
CAGTCCAGCGTAGGAGCCATGCAGCTCTATATTTGGCCCATGGGTTTCCCCCAGCAGACTGGCCTCAGGGCAGATGAGCAGCTGTGTACCCACATAGCAGGCATGGGAAAGAGCCCTTCAGGCCACTTCTGGAGTGCATGCTTCCAAGCAGGCAAACAGCTGTGACAAAGATTTTTTAAGATAGCAAGAGAAAAGCAGGAAAACACTTACAATGGAATTCTCATTAGACAAACAGCTGATTTCCCTGCAGAAACCTTAGACTGGAAAAGAATGGGATGATATATTCAAAGTTCTGAAAGAAAAAAAAATCTTTCAACCGAGAATATTATACCCAGTGCAGCTATCCTTTACAAATGAAGAAGACATAAAATCTGTCACAGATAAACAAAAACCAAGATAATTCATCACCACTAGACCAGCCTTACAAGAAATGCCCAAGGGAGTCTTACTTCCGGAAGTAAAAAGATGATAACCACCATCATAAAAACATGTAAAACTTTAAACGTCACTGGTAGAGTCAATACATAAAAGAGAAAGAGAAAGGGATGAAACCTTATCAGTACAGACAACTACCCAACTACAAAAGTAAACAGAGAGGCAGAAAGGAACAAAACATATACAAAACAACCAGAAAACAATAAAATGTCAGAAGTAACTCCTCACCTACCAATAATAACTTTGAAGGTTAGGAAGCATGTTCATAGCAATAAACACCTGGATCAAAAAACTAGAAAAATTTCCAATAAACTACCTAACAATTCTACCTCAAGAAACTACTATGGTAAGAACAAACCAAATCCCAAATTATTAAAAGGAAATGAATAATAAAGATCAAACAGAAATAAACAAAATTGAGGCAAGATTTACAAAAGGTTAACAAGAAAAAGCAGGTTTAAAAATATCAACAAACCATCAGCTAGACTAAGAAAAAGAGAAGACCCATATAAATAAAATCAGAAACAAGAAAAGAGACCTCACAACAGATATGACAGAAATAAAAAGGATTATTAGACACTGTTATGAACAACTCTACAATAAATTTGAAAACCTAGAGGAAGTGCATAAAATCCTCGACCCATACAACCTACTGAGACTAAACCAAGAAGAAATCAAAAACCTGAACAGACCAAAAAGAAGTAATGAGATTGAATCAGTAACAAAAAGACTTTCAACCAAGTCCAGGATCTGATGACTTCACCGCTTAATTCTACTTACTTTAAAAAATAAACTAATATCAATTCTTACACTATTGAAAAAATTACAGCTGAGGAAAGTCTTCCTAACTCATTCTATATAAATAAAGTATGGTTGATAAAGTAGTGGTAGGATTTGAGAGGATTCACTTCAATTTTGAAAACAGTTCTACTGTGGGTAAAATGCTATCAAATGGCAACACATGTTACAGAGAAATCACTTGTGAAAGGAAGAGTCATTTGATACAGTGAAGTTCGTTGTTGTCTTATTTTAAGAAATTGCCTCAGCCACCCCAACCATTGGCAACCATGACTCTGATCTGTCAGCAGCCATCAACATGGAGGCAATGCCCTCCACCAGCAAAAAGATTATGATTTGCTAAAGGCTCAGGTGATCATTAGCATATTTTAAACCAATAAAGTAGTTTTACATTAAGGTATGTACATAATTTTTTTAGACATAATGCCATTGCACACTTAACAGACTACACAGTGTAGTATAATCATAACTTTTATATGCATAGGGAAACTAAAACATTTGTATGAGTCACTTGATGCAGTTTTTGCTTTACTGCAGTGGTCTAGAATGAAACCCACAATGTCTTTGCGATATGTCTATACACATTTATGTATATAACTATATGTATTCTTTTATATATCTTTATATACATGTATAGAAAGAGACAGAGAAAAGAAGAGAAAATATGC
>NW_016840767.1:0-3624 GCF_001698545.2 Rhinopithecus bieti
TCTACTGTAAGACAGATGGAGATTGCTTGAGGTCCACTCAAGACCCTGTTTGCCTGGGTATCAGCAGCAGAGTTTGCAGAAGATAGAATATTGCTGAACAGCGAGTGTACCTGTCTGATTCTTACTTTGGAAGCTTCCTCTCAGGGGTGTACTCCACCCTGTGAGGTGTCAGACTGCCCCTAGTGGGGGATGTCTCCCAGTTAGGCTACTCAGGGGTCAGGGACCCACTTGAGCAGGCAGTCTGTCCGTTCTCAGATCTCAACCTCCGTGTTGGGAGATCCACTGCTCTCTTCAAAGGTGTCAGACAGAGTCGATTGGGGTCTGCACAGGCCTCTGCTGCTTCCCCTGTTGTTTTTTAGCTGTGGCCTCTAAAAATTATTTTTTGAGTGTCCACTATGTGTCCACTATTAATATAAATGCCAATAATATAATAATAAAAACAAAAGTCCATGCTCTGAAAGAGTTTTGATTCTAGGGGGTAGAGATAGAAATAAGCAAATAAATATAGAATAGGTGAAGCTAGTGATTGATCAGATGAAGGAAATAAAGCAGGGTGAGGGTAGGGTGGGGGTGCTGATTTAGGCAATGAGATCAGTGAAAGTTCTTTGAGATGACGACATCTGGGACCTGAATGACGAGAAAGAAGTCATGTGAAGATCTGTGGGAAGACTCTAGGGAGAGAAAATGGCAAAGACAAAGACCCAGAAGCAAGGAAGTTAGGGTCGTTAAAAGAGCTGCTGCTGGTGGGAGCATTAGGGTGGAGAGGAAGGCATAGCGGGATCACTTGGATTTTAATCTTAAATGCAGTGGGAAGCCAGTTGTAAGTTGGTGGGGAAAGGGCCGGGGGACTTGTTCAGATGAACATTTTGCAAAACTTACTGTGGCTACTGTTGGGAGAATAGACAGGCTGATGGGTGTAAAGACCATTGCAGTAGGCCAGTGAGAGGGAATTTCAGCTTGCACTAGAGTGACAGCACTGGAGTTGTGAGAAGTCAAGATGTGAAAAGTGATCTACTCCCGTTTTGAATAGATTTAGCTGAATGCGGGAGATGAGGAAAGGAGAACTACCAAGGTTGGTAGTTAGTTGCTTTGATTTTGGGGACTGAAAGTGTGAGTACCCATAATTAACTCATGCTCATTGGGAGAGGAAAGAGGAGAGGGTGGGGTGGTTACTAACTTGTTTTTGAAGACCTATTGTTGGTAACATTTGAAATAACGTGTAGAAGAAAATAAGTGTCAAGAGACTCAAGATGAGTAAATGTTACCCTGAATTTAAAACAAAGGAAATGTTTATATTTTCAGTATGTTACCTTTTAAGAAATTAGTGAAATGCTAGACTGTGTTACTATGCAGAAAATTTCTGACCATTTAGAAAGAAAGTAGTGTTCACCAGAAGCCAGTAAGGGTTCTCAAAGATCTAATATTGCAAAATTAATTTACTACTTTTAATAGGGCCACCCTGTTATCCAATATCATGATTTGTAAAAGGTAGATTCACAATATATCATAAAGTTTGATTTAGTTTACAGTATGGTAATATGTATTAATAGCTGAAGAACTGTACGTAAAGGAACTAGATTAGGGTATCTCTATCAAGCTAAAGAGACATCTGTAGTTAAGTGCCACCCTTTTTATTCATTGGGGTATCCTCTTTATTATTTTTATTAAGAACTTCTATGAAAGAAGTTGAGGAAAGTAAAAGTTTGACTGCCTTTGGAAAGCATGTATCTGTACATGTACTTTAACCCATTTTATCTCATTTGGTATTCAAGAAGTTTGTGATAGGATCTGTGTTGGTCAAAACACAATGAGATAAAATTTAATAGTGTTAAAATAATTCTACTTGAAAAAACAGTAAATCCTTTTAAAAGTGGGTAAAGGACATGAAGAAACATTTTTCAAAAGAAGACATACAAGCAGCCAACAAACATGAAAAAATGTTCAACATCACTAGTCATCAGAGAAATGCAAATTAAAACCACAGTGAGATACCATCTTACACCAGTCAAAATGGCTATTATTAAAAAGTCAGAAAACAACAGATGTTGGTGAGGATGGGAAGAAGAGAGAACACTTGTATGCTGCTGGTGGGACTATAAATTAGTACAATCCTATGGAAAACAGTATATTTCTCAAAGAACTAAAAATAGAATTCCCATTTTACCCAGCAGTCCCACTACTAGATGTCTGTCCAAAGGAAAATAAATCAATTTGTCAAAGGTATACCTGCATTCACATGTTTATCACAGCACTATTCACAATGGTAAAGATACAGAATCAGCCTACGTGTCCATTAATGGATGACTCAATAAAGAAAATGTGGTTTATGTATACATGCACATATGTACACATGCCATAGAATACTACTCAGCCATAAAAAAGAATGAAATATCTTTTACAGCAACATGAGTAGAACTAGAGGCCATTATCTTAATTGAAATAATTCAAACAGAAAGTCAGATACCACATATTCTCCTTTATAAGTGGGAGGTAAATAATGTGTATGCATGGACATAGAGAGTGGAATAATAGACATTGGAAACCTGGAAGAGTGCGGGGTGAGGAATGAGAAATTACTTAATGGGGACAATGTACACTGTTTGGGCAATGGGTACATGAAAATCCTAGACTTCATCACTATGCAATATATTCATGTAGCAAAACTGCATGTGTACCCCTAAATCTATAAAAAAAATTATACATGTAATCTAAAAATTGGTTGGTGAATTACTGGTTTAATTTTCAACTGTCAAAATATTCTGGTTGATTTTATGTTCCGTATAAGTCAACAGCAAGGCATAGCTACTCAAGCAAGAGGTGGTGTCACCTTTAACATCATTAATAGAAGGTAGTGTTCATAACCAATGAGATAATTACCCGGTGAAGTGTATCCTGGTCAGTTCACATAATGTCACATGTGTGTAAAATAATTGGAAGGATCTTGACAATTTAGTGTCTAAAGCTGGTGAATTAGAGGATAAATCTAAACTGAGAGTTCATATAAGGAGGAGTTGTGTAGTTGGAAAAAGAGAAACTTGGGGAGGATTTCAAAACAGCCTTCAAAAACAAAAAAGGATCACCTTTGAGTCAGTCAGAGTCAGGCAAGAAACAGATGATGGTCTTAAAGGAATGATTTGAGGAGAATTTAATAAAGGAAGTAGTTATAAGAATATAGACAGAGCTTGAAAACCAAGACCCCAATAAGATACCACTTCACATTAAGATAGCTACAGTAAAACAAACAAACAAACAAACAAACAAAAAAAAAAAAACAGAAAATAACAAGTCTTGGTAATAATATGGAGAAATTAGAACCTGCATACACCACCATTGAGAATGTCAAATGGGCAGCTGCTTGGAAAATAGTCGGGCAGCTCCTTAAAATGTTAAACCTCATGGGTTACCATATGATCTAACAAGTCCGTTCCTAGGTATCCACCCAAGCAAAATGAAAACATGTGTCCACACAAAAACTTATATACAATGCTCATAGCAGAATTATTCATGATAGCCAAAACATTGAAATAACCAAATATCCATTAACTGATGGATAAATAAAATGTGGTATATCTATGAAATTGAATATTGCTAGGCAATGAAAATAAATGATGGCAAGAAGAATAG
>NW_016840768.1:0-706 GCF_001698545.2 Rhinopithecus bieti
GAGCCACCGCGCCTGGCTGCTTTTTTCCTTTTCAGTCAACATACTATTTAGAGGGTGCAGCCTCTTTGAGTGGATCTCTCCTTTGGTTTTACTCTGCTTGCTGTAACACCCAAGAATGCAGAGACAGGTGGATCCCACCTAGAACCTGCACGTAAGAACTGGCCACCATCTGGGATTTACAAAATAGGGCTAGACTAAAGGTTGAGAATGTACAGAAAACCCCAGGAGACATTTTCTTCATAGTGAGGTCAACATTGACATCTTAAAGTCCCCCTTTCAGAATGTGTCCCTTTGAGCTTTCCAGATCTTGTCCAGTGACTTGCTGCAGATAAGCGAGAGGCTTCTGATGTATATAGAATCTGATGGCAGAATCTGTAAGTATAAACAAGCATTGTTAAACCAAAATTAAAATTCTGAGGCCTTCCCAACCATCCAAATAGACCCTTCCTCTTGGCCAGGGCATTCCAAAGTGAACCTGAAAGATTAGCTCAGGCCATGGCAGGAATTGGGGGTTAGACATGCTTCATTGTGACCTCTTCCCTTTGGAATTCAGGAAAAGCCAACCAAGGTTAACATCAACACAGACCTTTAGTCTGATAAGAAACATTTACACTCTATTAGTTTTGAAGCCTGTGACCTGTAGGCTTCATCTGCATTATAAATCTGTGGTCTGCACAACCCCTTATCATGACCCAGACATTCCTGT
>NW_016840769.1:0-577 GCF_001698545.2 Rhinopithecus bieti
ATTATCTTTCTTTAGAAATTGAATTCTCTCTCAGTTATACCGGTGCTCAATTCTAGTAGCTACACTAAAGAATATGGAAAACAAGAGCTGAGTCTTTCTGATTGTCTAAATAGAAGTGGATCATTTCCACTAGAACAGTTTCAGAGCTTTCCCCAACTTTTACAGAATATCCATTGCTTAGAGGTGTGTGACTGGACCATGTGCTTCTTTGCATTTTCTGTTTGAACCGTATGGCCTTTTTGTTTTTTGAGACAGGGTCTTACTCTGTCACCCAGGCAGTAACACAGTCATGGTTCACTGCTGCCTTGAACTCCTGGGCTTATGTAATCCTTCCACCTCAGCCTTCCAAGTACCTGGGACTATAGATGTGCATCACCACGCCTGGCTAATTTTTCAAAAAAATTGTATCAGGCCAGCCTCGGTGCCTTACGCTGGTAATCCCAACACTTCGGGAAGCCAAGGCGGGCAGATCACTTGAGGTGTCAGGAGTTCAAGACCACGACCACCAGCCTGGCCAACATGGTGAAATCCTGTCTCTACCAAAAAATACAGAAATTAGCTGAGCATGGTGCATACC
>NW_016840770.1:0-882 GCF_001698545.2 Rhinopithecus bieti
TGTTTGTAGAGCACGTGTGTCTAAACAATACGAAAACTGGGCATCTTGTAAGAAGAACAGGATAACAGCAGTGTTCAGGAAACAAGGGAGGCAACCTTCAACTGGCCGCCGGTGAGCCGGACGGAACAGAGCCATATCTTTTCTCCTTTTGCACACAAATAGGAGAGATATCGCTGAATTCTTTTCTCAGCCAGGAATATCCCTGAGAAAGAGAATGCGCAATGAGGGTAGGCCTATAAACGACCCCTTGGAGGCGTGCCACCTTTTACGGTTGAAGCCGAAGGGATGAAATAAGCCCCGGCCTCCTGTAGTGCTCCCAGGCTTATTAGGATGAAGAAATTACCACCTAATAAATTTTGGTCAGTCAGGTTGTCTGCTCTCAAACCCTATTTCCTGATAAAATGTTATCAATGACTATGCGTGCCCAAAATTTCGTTAGCAATTTTAACTTTAACTTTAACAACATCTTGTGATCTCGTCCCGTCTCCATTTGCTTTGTAATATTCTATTAATTGGTGAAGTATGTAATCTCGGTGTCGTGATGACAATGGTGGTTTTGTTGAAAAGAAAAGGGGGAAATGTGGGGAAAAGAACGAGAGATCAGCTTGTTACCATGTCTATATAGAAGGAAGTAGACATAAAAGACTCCATTTAGTTCTGTATTTGAGATGCTGTTAATCTGTGACCTTAACTTCAACTTTGTCCTTGCAAGAGACATGTGCGAAGGTGATTAAAGGTTAAAAGGATTTTGGGCTGTGCAGAATATGCTTTGTGAAACAAGTGCGCTGCTTGTGGTTAAAAGTCGTCACCATTCTCTTAAATCTCAAGAAAGAGAAAAACATTTGTCTCCTGCCCCTCTCTGGGCAATGGAACATCTCCGGG
>NW_016840771.1:0-1595 GCF_001698545.2 Rhinopithecus bieti
TGGGCACTTAAAATACACAACAGGCTGATTGTGTCAGGACGTTACTCCAATGAGAGGAGACAATTCAGGAGGACAGCTGAGCTCAGTGACTGAGAGCAAGAGACAGGTGCTTGATGGCCTGGGCTCAGATCCTACCTAGAAGCTGGGGACCCTGGGAAAGTGACAGAGTGACTTAATCCCTCTGCGCTCAGTCCCCTGCTGTGTGATACGGAAGTGTTTATGGGGCCTGCCTATTAGCATCATGTTCCGAAGCTTACCCTAAGCAGATCCATATTAAGCCTGAAGAAAAATGGCACTTCATAAGTGCTATAAAGTGTTCAAATGTGAAGCGTCTGCAGGAAAAAGACAGACACGTAGCAGTGGTTGCCTCCAGAGAGGAAACTTGGTTGACTACAAGACATGGAAGGTGGAAGATCTCTTTCCAGCCTTTAAATGGGCAGGATGCCTTATAGCTCCTCAAGGGAATCTGCCCTCATCTCCTCTGACCTTCATATGAGCTCTGTGGGATGGGCAGAGCAGGGCTGTGACCCACATTTTACAGTTGAAAACTGACATTTAGAGGGGCTGAGTGATTTTCCAAAGCCACACACTGAGGAGGGATGGGCTGGAGCTAGGAATGGAGTTGGTTCCTTGGAGCCGAAGATCCATCAAGCAGAAGCCCTCTAGGTCTCGCCCTGGGCTCCTGAACCAGGGCTTCCGTCACTCCATTTCCCAAATCTTGTTCCAGGATTGCTTTGGGAAGAGCTGCTGTCCTGTGGGAGGTGCCTGACCCAGCCTTCTGCCTCTGCATTTTAATCCCTGACCCAAAATATGATGCAGCTGATCCCAGACAAAGGCCCCTTGAAGGATCAGCGTGTCCAGTCTGTGTCACTCCTCCCCAACACCTTCACAGTGTGGGCTGCCTCAAGGTGAGGTGTCCGGTGCTCCAGCGACCACCCTGAATAACTAGTGGCTGCTTGACTCCCAAGTGCCTCAGAGCTCAGGACAAGTGGAGGAACTGGTTTCTTTCTTAAAGCCAGATATGGCTGCAAGCCAGCCGCAACCTTACGACAGCATCACAAAAAATTAGTTTCATCAAAACTGACAAACTCTTATGAACAGGAGGCCGGCTGGGTTGCTGCTCGGGTGGTTTGGTGAGTGAAGCCCACAACCTCCCAGGGTCTCGTGGACTGAAGAGCTGAGCAGCTGTCTGAGCAGCCTGGGCTCAGGCCTGGCTGAGAAGGGGCAGTGGCTGCTCCAGCACAGAGGGTGCACCTTCCTGCACACATCATTTCTCACCGAGAATCAGTCTCTACAAGCTCCTCCTCCCACCATTAGACCTCTGAAAAGACAGGGGCAGAGTACAGCTCCTCTTAGAGGGTCTGCCCATTGCCACAGCCTTCATATACCCAGCCCAGGATCCTTCCCAAGGACCACACAGGGCCTCCTTCCCTCTGTCACCAAATGTACCTTCCACTAACCCGATGGCACTGTTCTTTCTCACCACTCTCCCCAGCTGCACCCAAACAGCCAGTGGTCCTGTCTTCATCAACCCCATGCAAATCCCACCATGAGATTTCAGTTGCTGTTTGTCCCGAGCATCTCTGAATCGAGAC
>NW_016840772.1:0-884 GCF_001698545.2 Rhinopithecus bieti
CTTGATGAGGATGGCATTGAAGCTATAAATTACCTTGGACAGTATGGGCATTTTCATGATATTGATTCTTCCTATCCATGAGCATAGAATGTTATTCCATTTGTTTGAGTCCTCTTTTATTTCATTGAGCAGTGGTTTGTAGTTCTCCTTGAAGAGGTCCTTTACATCCCTTGTAAGTTGGATTCCTAGGTATTTTATTCTCTTTGTAGCAATTGTGAATGGGAATTCACTCATGATTTGGCTCTCTGTCTGTTGTTGGTGTATAGGAATGCTTGTGATTATTGCACATTGATTTTGTATCCTGAGACTTCGTGAAGTTGCTTATCAGCTTAAGGAGATTTTGGGCTGAGATGATGGGGTTTTCTAAATATACAATCATGTCATCTGCAAACAGGGACAATTTGACTTCCTCTTTTCCTGATTGAATACCCTTTATTTTTTTCTCTTGCCTGACTGCCCTTGCCAGAACTTCCAACACTATGTTGAGTAGGAGTGGTGAGAGAGGGCATACTGTCTTGTGCTCGTTTTCAAAGGGAAAGCTTCCAGTTTTTGCCTATACAGTATAATATTGGCTGTGGGTTTGTCATAAATAGCTCTTATTATTTTGAGATACATTCCATCAATACCTAGTTTATTGAGAGTTTTTAGCACGAAGGGCTGTTGAATTTTGTCAAAGGCCTTTTCTGAATCTATTGAGGTAATCATCAGGTTTTTGTCATTGGTTCTGTTTATGTGATGGATTACACTTATTGATTTGCACATGTTGAACCAGTCTTGCATCCCATGGATGAAGCAGACTTGTTCGTGGTGGATAAGCTTTTTGATGTACTACTGGATTTGATTTGCCAGTATTTTACTGAGGATTTTCGCATCGATGTTCATCA
>NW_016840773.1:0-728 GCF_001698545.2 Rhinopithecus bieti
TGGCAAAAGGAAATATCCTCAGGTAGTAACTAGAGAGAAGCTTTCTGAGAGATTGCTTTCTGATATGGGACTTCGTCCCACAGAGTTCAACCCTTCCCTTCTTGGAAGAGTTTGCTAACACTGTTGTCGTGGAATCTGCAAAGTGATATTTTAGAGCTGATGGAGGTAATGGTGAAAGAGGAAATATTTTCAGATCAAAACTGGAAAGATACCTTCTGCGAAAACGCATTGTGATGTGTGAATGCTACTCACAGAATCACAGGTTTCTCTTCAGTCATCAGTTTGCTAACACAGTTTTCTTGAAATCTGCAATGGGATACTTCTTAGCACAATGAAGCTTACGGTGACTAAGGAAATATCCTCAGATGAAAACTAGAAAGAAGCTTTTTAAGACACTTCTTGGTGATATGTGAATTCATCTCACAGAGCTCCACTTATGTTTCTTGGAGGAGTCCAATAACACTGTCTTTGAGGAACGTGAGAAGGATTTATTCGGATTGCATTGAGGCGTACGCTGAGAAAGAAAATATCATCAGTTCAAAACGTGAAAGAAGCTTTCTGAGAAACTTCTTTGTCATCTGTGAATTCACCTCACAGAGTTACAGCTTAGTCCTCAGGAAGCAGTTTGCTAACACTCTTTTCGTGGAATCTGCAAAGTGATCTTTGGGAGCCCGTCGGGGCCCATGGTGAAAAAGGAAATATCCTCTGATAATAACTAGAGAGAAGCT
>NW_016840774.1:0-1899 GCF_001698545.2 Rhinopithecus bieti
CGTGTAACTCTGTGAGATGAAATCACACATCACAAAGAAGTTTCTCAGAGGAATCCTTCTACTTTTTATCAGAGGATATTTCCTTGGTCACCATAGGCTTCATTGCGATCCAAAATATCCCTTCTCAGATTCCCCAAAGGCAGTGAAACCAAACTGTTCCATGAAGAGAATCGTGAAACTCTGTGAGATGAATTCACACATCACAAAGCAATTTCTCAGAAAGCTTCTTTCTAGTTGCTATCTGAGGATATTTCCTTTGTTACCATAGGCTTCAATGTGCTCCAAATATCCTTCTGCCATTTCCAGGAAAACAGTCTTAGCAAACTGCTCCATGAAAATAATGGTGTAACTCTTTAAGATGCATTCAAACATCACAAAGCAGTTTCTCAGAAAGCTTCTTTCTAGTTTTCATCGGAGGATATTTCCTTTTTTACCATAGACATAATATGCTCCCAAATTTCTTCTTGCAAATTCCACGAAAACAGTGATAGCAAACTGCTCCATGAAAATACAGGTGTATTTCTGTGAGATGAATTCACACATTACAAAGAAGTTTCTCAAAGGGCTTCTTTCTAGTTTTTACCTGAGGATATTTACTTTATCATCATAGGCTTCAATGCCTTCCCAAATATCCCATTGCAGATTCCAAGAAAACAGTGTTAGCAAACTACTCAGTGAAAAGAACAGTTTAACTCTGTGAGATGAATTCATATATCACAAAGCAATTTCTTAGAAAGCCTCTTTTCGGTTTTGATCAGAGGATATTTCCCTTGTCATCATAGGCTTCAAGGCGATCCCATGGATACTGTTGCAGATTCCACGAGAACGATGTTAGCAAACTACTCCAAGAAAAGAAATGTGTAACACTGTGAGATGAATTCATACACCACAAACCAGTTTCTCAGAAAGCTTCTTTCTAGTTTTTATATGACGATAGTTCCTTTATCACCGTGAGCTTCAATTCACTCCCAAATACCCCATAACAGATCCCAAGAAAACAGTGTTAGGAAACTGCTCAAAGAAAAGAACAGTGGAACTCTGTGACAAGAATTCACACATCACAAAGAAGTTTCTCAGACAGATTCTTTCTAGTTTTTATCTGAGAAAAGTTCCTTTTTCACCTGAATAGGCCTCAATGTGCTCACATATATACCTTTGCAGATACCACTAAAATAGTGTTAGCAAAGTGCTCAAAGAAAAGAAAGGTGTAACTGTGGGAGATGAATTCACACATCACAAAGTAGTTTCCCAGAAAGCTTCTTTTTGGTTTTTACCTGATGATATTTCCCTTGTCACCATAGGCTTCAATGCACACCCAAATATCCTATTGCACATTCCATGAAAATGGTGTTAGGAAACTTCAACAAGATAGCAAATGTGTAACTGTGAGATGAATTTACATATGACAAAGAAGTTTCTCAGAAACCTTCTTTCTAGTTTTATCTGAGGATTTTCCTTTGTCACTATAGGCTTCAAAGTGCTCCCAAATATCGTCTTGCAGATAAAACGAAAACGGTGTTAGCAAACTGCTCAATGAAAAGAAATTTGTAACTCTGCAAGATGAATTAACACAGCACAAACTCGCTTCTCAGAAAATTTCTTGCTTGTTTTTAACTGAGGATATTTCCTTTTTCACCATAGGGCTCAAGGCACTTGCGAACATACCTTTGCAGATTCCAAGAAAATAGTGTCAGCAAACTGCTCAATGAAAAGAATGGTGTACAGCTGTGAAATGAATTCACACATCACAAAGCTGTTTCTCAGAGAGCTTCTTTCTGGGTTTCTCTGAGAATATTTCCTTTTTCATCATAGGCCTCAAAGTGATCCCAAATATCCCATTGCAGATTCCAAGAAAACATGTTAACAAACTACTCAATGAAAAGAATGGTGTAACTCTGT
>NW_016840775.1:0-1994 GCF_001698545.2 Rhinopithecus bieti
AGATATATAGACAGATACACACAGAAATGTAACTGGTAATTCTAATAGAACTGCTTATGAGAAATTTACTTTTTTAAAGGGTGAATGAAAGAAGTCTTCTTGCCCAAGCTAATCATACCTCTTGCTTTGTGTAAGATACTTTTATAATGGTGAATGATAATCTTTCAAACTGTACACTATGTTTCCTATCACAAACATGTATTTGTATGAAAAGTAATACAGGCACATGTTATAAGATTAAATATTAAAAAACTACACAGTGGAGAAAATAAATGCCTTTCATTTCAAAATTGAAAATCATCAACTATCAGTAATTCAGTATATACTTTTATTTTTTTTCATTACACATATACTTTTGGCTAATATTCTTAATATTTTAATTTGAGATTCTCGTACACTCACTGTTCATTGATAATCCACTATATCTATCAATCATTGCAACATTTTCTCCAGTTACTTTAACCAACAACACTAAATTAACCTGAAACTCACTAGATATAATTTTTTTTTGTTTTTTGTTTTTTTGTTTTTGTTTATGTTTTTTTCTATTTCTAGATTCTTTATTCTGTTCCATATTTATTTATTCATTTATTTATTTATTTCTATTATACTTCAAGTTCTAGCGTACATGTGTATAACGTGCAGGTTTGTTACATATGTATACTTGTGCCATGTTGGTGTGCGTATGTTTATTGCGGCACTATTCACAATAGCAAAGACTTGGAATCAACCCAAATGTCCATCTGTGACAGACTGGATTAGGAAAATGTGGCACATATACACCATGGAATACTATGCAGCCATAAAAAAGGATGAGTTTGCGTCCTTTGTAGGGACATGGATGCAGCTGGAAACCATCATTCTTAGCAAACTATCACAAGAAGAGAAAACCAAACTCCGCATGTTCTCACTCATAGGTGGGAACTGAACAATGAGATCACTTGGACTCGGGACGGGGAACATCACACACTGGGGCCTATCATGGGGAGGGGGAGGGGGAGGGATTGCATTGGGGAGTTGTACATGATATAAATGATGAATTGATGGCTGCTGACGAGTTGATGGGTGCAGCACACCAATATAAATTTCTTTATATTACTCAGTTTTGAAACTCTGTCATGGATGGATACACGAAGGGATATTCGGGAGCATGTTCAGGCTTATGGTGGAAAAGGAAATATCAAAGAGAAGTTTCACAGAAAGCTTCTTTCCAATTTTAGTTTGAGACTATTTCCCTTTTCATCATAGGCATCAATATACTCCCAGATATCCTTGGTACCTTTTTCTCCAAAGGGTTTCCCCGATGCTCTATCAGAAGAGAGGTATAACACTGTGAGTGTTATACACACGTCACAAAGCAGTTGCTCGGAAAGCTTCTCTTCAGTTTCTATCTGAACATATTTCCTTTTTCACCATAAGCCTCAAAGCGCTCCTGAATATCCCTTCGCTCACTAAACATAAACAGTATGAGAAAACTACTCAATGAAAAGGGAAGCTTAACTGAGTGAGAGGAATTCACACGACACATAGCAGTTTCACAGAAAACTTCCTTCTTGTTTTTATCTGAGGAAATTTCTTTCTCCATATTCTAAAGAGCGTTCCCAAATGTCCTTCTTCAGATTCCACAGAAACAGTGATTTCAAACTGTTCAATCAAAAGAATGGTTTAACTCTATGATAAGAATATACACATCACAAAGCAGCTGCTCCAAAAAGGTCTCTCCAGTTTTCACCAGAAGACATTTCCTTGTTCACCACAGGCATCCAGGTGCCAAATAATATCCCTTCCTGTAAAAAGGAAAAACTGATATTTCAGAGCGCATTGAAGACTATGGCAAAAAGTTATACCTCTTTACTCATAAGGCCATGTTTGAACAGTTCTTGTGAAAACAAAAAAGTGGTATTTTGGAACACATTGAAGACTATGGCGAAAAGAGAAATATCCTCAAATAAATCCCAGAAAGAAGCATTCCGAGACACTGTTCTGTGATATGT
>NW_016840776.1:0-1642 GCF_001698545.2 Rhinopithecus bieti
CCTTTTGAAAGGTGTATGAAGTCATTACATTTTATTCTAATGGATTATCTGTAGATTAGAAGATAAAATCAAATGTGTATCTGCCTATACTTTGTGATTTCACCTGTCTTTATGCTCAAAAGTGTCCCTTAATAGTGTCCTTCCCTGAAGTAAATACCTAAGGGAGTATAACAGTCTCTGGAGGACCACTTTGAACCTTTGGAAGATTTCCTCAGCCACCTGCCGAACAGTTTCTCATGTGGTCCTATTGTTTGTCTACTGAGACTTAATACTGAGCAATGTTTTGAAACAAGATTTCAAACTAATCTGGATTGTAATACAGTTTATACCAGTGTATGCGCTAGACTTGGAAGATGTAGTACGTTTGATATAGATTACCTATACTTATGTTCATTTTGATACATTTTAGCTTCTCATTATAAGGTGATTCATGCTTTAGTGAATTCTTCACAGATAGTATATATAAAAGTACATGTTAATAGAAAGCCAGGGTCTTTAAGGAATTTCAAATGTATAAGGTGGCTCCATAGCTTTATTTATAAGTAGGCTGGATAAATGGTGCTTAAAATGATAATGTACTCCACTTCTTCCTATTGGAAGATTAACATTATTTACCCACAGGATTTAAGGGAGTAGGGGTTGCAGATTAGCATTGCCAAAGAGTATGTAAAAAAAAAAAAACCAAACCACTGGAAATAATCAGATGCAAAATGTAACAAATTCATAACTGGAGAGCAAAGAGAACAAGTATGATTTGCATGATAAAGCATTGTTTTAATGGTGAAAACTTCACAGATCACTAATGTTTCTAGAGGTTAACTTCAAGTGGACAAGCTGGGGTTTTAGGTAGTCAGTGGCCTAGTTTCTAAAGCTACAGTATAGGGTCTGTTTGTTAAACTGAATCTCTGTTGAAAGTTTGTGTTAGCTGCTTGGAGGCTTCCTTTTAAGACAAACTGTATGTGATTAAGTTGTTTTAAGGGAACTGAAGAACTTGATGTAACCCCTGGCCAGATAACTCTGCCTGATTTCTCAGATACTATTTCTCTGGGAAACATTCTACATAGCACAGGAGCTTAAGAGTGGCATTATCTTCTTGCCTTAATTTCCAGAGATTATTTCTGTACTGAGAATCCTGGAACTACTATGCTAGGAAATTTAAAGCCGCATGGTCTGTCTGGTTTTCATTTAATTATTGTGAACACCTAGAATCTTTCTAGGTCTTGGTTTCTCTTCCTTAATCCAGTCTTTAATCTCTAACTGCCCCTTGTTTGATCACCACATACTAGGGGCTCTGATAGCCAGTTCAGTTCCTGATCCTTGAGGCAACATCCTTTTTCTATTTGAACTTCAGTTCTGTCCTTGAATCCTGACTAGATGTTTCTTGCCCTCTGGTCTCAGAATTCTCTTGGCTTTTATCCCTTGATCCACTTGCCAGTTTTATCACTTTACCCTTGTTCCTCATGGCTTCCCATCAAGCCATGGGTATTAGGTGACAGTTTAATTTATTAGAATCTGGTTTTGCCCAAATATTGGGCATGCTTTAATAACAACCGAACCATTTCATTATTTGGATAGGCATGGGTACCTTATCAAACAGATTAAAAGGATATGGTACCTGTCCTTTAGAAAAGAACAGCTAAAA
>NW_016840777.1:0-2362 GCF_001698545.2 Rhinopithecus bieti
CAGCCAGAAGTCTTATCTCTCTGTTCCCTCAACATTGCTGTTATCCTGTTCTTTTTTTCAAGATGCCCAGATTTCATATTGTTCAAACACACATGCTCTACAAATAATTTGTGCATTAACGCAATCATCACATGGTCCTGAGGCAACACATATAGTCCTCAGATTACAAAGAAGATGATGGGATTAAGAGATTAAAGGCAGGCATAGGAAATCACAAGGGTATTGACTGGGGAAGTGATAAGTGTCCATGAAATCTTCACAATTTATGTTCAGAGATTGCAGTAAAGACAGGCATAAGAAATTTTAAAAGTGTTAATTTTAGGAAACCAATAAATGTCCATGAAATCTTCACAATTTACGTTCTTCTGCCGCTGCTTCAGCCAGTCCCTCTGTTCAGAATCCCTGACTTCCCAAAACAGGAGATTGCCAGAGAGAACCATTCTGAGTCTGGGGAAATGTAAAATAACCCAGAAAACACTTAGCAATACAAGAAGATGACACTGTGGGCCTTTACGTTTAGGGATCCCCTGTTCTTTATTTTTCCCCTCTTCATCTTCTTTGGGGACCCTGCCTCTGCTGTCCACCTCCTAGTTTAACCATCCATCTTGAAGCCCTGTTGAGTTTCCTATTTTTTAATTTTCTGAGCTTCACCCAACATCTTCCCTTTTGGTAAGGAATTTTTTGCAGATGGCCAACTTGGTAATAAACCTGTTCCGCATTCTCAACAGTATTTTAAAAGTTTCACACACTATAAACTAATCTCATAGGAAACTCAAATTGATCCATTGTATTTATTATTTATCATAATAGTTATCATTATTGGGCATTTACTAAATAGCAAGCTTTATGTTCAGCTTTTATAAACAAGTGCATTTTCTTCACAATAGCCCTGAAACAGATACTAATAAACCTCATATGACAATTGAAGAAACCAAAGCAGTGATGAAAATGATATCAGAGGGAAAGTGGCAATGTGAGAATGACATAACGCTAAGGAGATTATGATTAAGCTTGAAAACAGAGTGAGAAATCCAGAAAAGATACTGCAACAGTTAATTCACTAGGCAGAATGCTGTCAAATTGGAGTAGATTCCTGGCAGAAGAATTAAGTTAGTAAAAGATCTGAAAACAGTTGATGAGACAAATTTTAAGAGCTAAGAATAGTGAACCTGGAAGATTTGGGGAGAAAAAATAGTGTCTATTGTTGAGGAATTAATGGGTTGTCATATGAAGGGAAGAATTTCACTTATTGACCGTATTCCGGAATATGGTCCAAGAACTGGAAGTTATAAGGAAGTAGATTTTAATCAAACATTTAAAAGTTTCTAACCAATTGAATTGTCTGAAGATGGAATATTCTGCTTCATCAGTTCATATTCTTTGTAACTAAAGGTATAGAAAAGATGACGGCTTATGTGGAATTTTAGAGAGGATTTTACATAGGGTGGAGAATTAAATTAGTTCATTGTTTTACAAAATGCAGGGATAAGAGCCCTAACACCTGTAAAACAGCACTGAATCACATTTGGATAATTTCTTTTAAATTTTCTCCTATCCTTCTTATTCCAGTCTAGAATAAAACTTCTGATTGGTACTAGCATATCTCAAATACACCTATTTTATATTTATTTGAGATTGCTCCATTTTCAATTCTCAAAATACTAATTTTTTTGTTTGTTGCATCTAATAACTCTTCTTCATGGAGGTGATTTGGGGAAACCTTCTAATTTGAATTATGTGTCTAAAGTGAGGGCAGTCTTGCGAAGACTATTCCTTCTAACTTTGCAGTTTGCCTAACTCCACATACTCTCGGGAAATAAATTGCCAATATTCTGACACTTCTCCCAACACTTTACCACTCGTCTCTTGCAAACAAGACATTCTTCTCCACCACCACAATAATAAAATAACATCACCTAACATACAACCTATATTCAAATTTCCTCTGTTCCACAAAGGTATTGGAGAGCTATTAGAATTCATTTTAATATGTTCGTATTTGGCCAAGTGTGGTGGCTCACCCCTGTAATCTCAGCACTTTGGGAGGAGAATATGGGAGGGTTGCTTGAGCCCAGAAATTTGAGACAATCCCAGGCAACATAGGGAGATTCCGTCTCTACAAAAGTAAAAGCATCAGCCAGGCATGATGGTGTGAACCTGTGGCCTCAGCTACTCTGGAGACTGAGGCAGGAGGATTCACTGAGGAGGGAGTATGAGTCTGCAATGAACTATGATAACACCACTGTACTCCAGTCTGAGCAACAAAGTAAGATCCTGTCCCTCTCTCTTTCTCTCTCACTCTCTCTTTCTCTTTCTCTCTCTCTCTCTCTCTACATATACATATATACACACACACACACAC
>NW_016840778.1:0-729 GCF_001698545.2 Rhinopithecus bieti
CTTCTTTGTGGTGTGTGAATTCCCCTCACAGGGTTAGAGCTTTGTTCTCAGGAAGCAGTTTGCTAACACACTTTTCGTGGAATCTGCAATGGGAGATTTGGGAGCCTATAGGGGCCCATGCTGAAAAAGGAAATATCCTCAGACAATAACTGGAGAGAAGCTTACTGAGAGATTGCTTTCTGAAGTGTGACGTCATCACAGATAGTTCCACCCTTCCCTTCTTGGAACAGTTTGCTAACTCTGTTATCTTGTGTTCTGCAAAGTGATATTTGGGAGCTCATTGAGGGCTATGGTGAAAAAGGAAATATCCTCAGATCAAAACTGGAAAGAAGCCTTCCGAGAAACTGCATTTCGGTGTGTGAATGCAACTCACAGAGTTCCACGTTTCTCTTCAGTGTTCAGTTTGCTAACACAGTTTTCTGGAAATCTTCAATGGGATACTTCCGAATGCAATGAAGCTTGTGGTGACAAAGGAGATATCCTCAGATGAAAAGTAGAAAGAAGCGTTGTTAGAAACTTCTTGGTGATGTATGAATTCATCTCACAGAGTTACATTTATGTTTCATGCGGCAGTCCATTATCACTGTTTTTGAGGAACCTGAGAAGGAATTCTTTGGATCCCATTGAGACCTACACTGGTAATGGAAATATCATCGGTTCAAAACGTGATAGAAAGATTCTGAGAAACTTATTTGTGATCTGTGAATTCCTCTCACAGAGTTACAGCTT
>NW_016840779.1:0-1595 GCF_001698545.2 Rhinopithecus bieti
AAGGCCAAATGAAAGCCATTAGAGCGGCTAGAGCTGCCTCTATCAAGAAAAATAGTAAATCACAAACAGTATTGCATTCCTGGAGGGATTGCAGAGATTGCTCCCACCATCAAGGACGCCTACGACATCCCCATTCAACTCTCCTATTTGACCTGTGCAGAAGACAGATGGATCTTGGAGAATGACAGTGGATTGTTGTAGGCTCAACCAAGTGGTGACTCCAATTGCAGCTGATGTACCAGATGTGGTTTCATTGCTTGAGCAAATTAACACATCTCATGGTACCTGGTATATAGCCATTGATTTGGCAAATGCCATTTTCTCCATTCCTGTCCATATGGTTCACCAGAAACAATTTGCCTTCAGCTAGCAAGGCCAGCAATATACCTTTACTGTCCTACATCATGGGTATATCAACTCTCTGGCTTTGTGTCATAATCTTGTTCACAGAGCTCTTTTTTCTTCCACCAGATACAAACAGATCCATTACACTAATGACATTATGCTGATTGTACCCATTGAGCAAGAAGCAGCAAACACACTTATTGGTGAGACATTTGTCCTGACAGGGAATAGGAAATAAATCCAACTAAAATCACATCAGTAAAATTCTAGAGGTCCAGTGGCGTGGGACCTGTTAAAATATTTCTTCTAAGGTGAAGGATATGTTGCTGCATTTGGCCCCTCCTACAACCGAAAAAGAGGCACAATGCCTAGTGGGGCTATTTGGATTTTGGAGGCAACACATCCCTCATTTGGATGTGTCACTCTGGGCCATGTATCGAGTGCCAGCTTTGAGTGGGGTGCAGAATACGAGAAGGCTCTGCAACAGGTCCAGGCTGCAGTGCAAGCTGCTCTGCTCCAAGGCCATATGACCCAGAATATCCAATGGTGCTTGAGGTGTCAGTGAGAGATAAGGATGCTGACTGGAGCCTTTGGCAGGCCCCCATAGGTGAATCACAGTAGAGAACTCTAGGATTTTGGAGCAAGGCCTTGCCATTTTCTGCAGGTAACTCCTCTCTTTTTGAGAGACACTTCTTGGCCTATTACTGGGCTTTGGTAGAAACTGGAAGTTTGATTATGGGTCACAAATCATCACATGACCTGAACTGTGTATCAGGAACTGGGTGGTTTTTGACCCATCTAGCCATAAAGTGGGGCATGCACAGCAATATCCTATCACAAAATGGAAGTATTATATACGTGATAGTGCTTGAGCAGGTCTTAAAGGCACAAATAAGTTGCATGAGGAAGTGGCTCCAATGCCCATAGTCTCCAGTCCTGCCACCCTGCCTTCTCCCCAACAGCCTGCACCAGTAGCCTCATGCGCAGATCCCTAGGATCAACTGACAGAGGAAGAGAATGCAAGGGACTAGTTTACAGGTGGTTCTGCACTATATACAGGCACTACCTGAAAGTGGACAGCTGCAGCACAACGGCCCCTTTCTAGGACATTTCTGAAAGACACTGGTGAAAGGAAAGCTTTTCAGTGGGCAGAACTTTGAGCAGTGCACCTGCTTGTGCACTTTGCATGAAAGGAGAAATGGCCAGATGTGCGATTATATAATGATTCATGGGCTATAGCCAATGGTTTA
>NW_016840780.1:0-533 GCF_001698545.2 Rhinopithecus bieti
TTTCCTTGATTTCAGCTGTTTAGCAACACTGTTTTATCCATTCTGCACAAGGTCATTTTGGAGTTCAGTGAGACCAATGGTGAAAACGGAATATTGCATGATAAAATAAAAAGACGCTTTCTGAAAAACTGCTTTGTGATGTGTGCATTTTTATCAGAGAGTTAAACCTTTCTTTGGATTCAGCAATTCGGAAACACTCTTTTGTCCATTCTGCAAATGGATATCTGGAAGCTCATTGAGGCCAGTGGCGAAAAGTGAATATCCCAGGATAAAAACTAGAAGGTTGCTTTCTGAGAAGCCGTATTGTAACGTTTGCAGTAATCTCACAGAGTTAAACCACTGTTTTCATTCAGCAGATTGGAAATACTGTTTTCATAGAAACTGCGAACGGATATTTGGGAGTGCATTGAAGCCTATGCTGAAAATTGAATCATCTTCAAATAAAAACTAGAAAGAAGTTTTCTAAGAAACTGCTTTGTGATGTGTGTTTTTTCTCACAGACTTAAACATTTCTTTACATTCAGCAGTTTGGT
>NW_016840781.1:0-729 GCF_001698545.2 Rhinopithecus bieti
TCATCCCTGGAAGCAGCAGTGTCATGTAAGGTGGGGTGGTACTTCAGAGTTGGGAGGGACAGAGCAGAGAGTGTGTATGGAATGATTGTGGATGTCTTTGGGAGTGTGTGTGCATTTCCCCAGAAAATATGCTCCCATGTTCAGAACACAACACAAGGATTAATGTTCAAGAAAATTTCTATCACCACTGCACAGTTTACATTAATCACCCATTCATCCTCCAGTACAGCTGTACCTGAACATAAGTTTGCTATCCCCAGTCCTCAGATGGACATGGTACAGAGACGAATTTCCCAAGCTCTTGGTCTTTTAAATGGAAGAGGCACGTGTGAACTTGGGAATGAGTGAAAGGTTAATGCCATGAGCCACTACACTGAATTTGTCATAAAGCCCTAGTATAATTTCTTGCTAGGCCAAGTTATTCCAGCACTTCTGTGTGCACGTGGGAGAATGAAAACCTATTCAGATCCCACACACTATCATGACTGGATGGTGTCAGTGCTCAGCTCACCCAGGGCTGGTTTGAGCAGGTACATTGTACAGTGGGCTTCAGTGTGATCATTAACGTAAAACACGCAGAGTCCACAGGCTTTTGATCTACAGCGGTGAGGTCATTCCTCAGCTCCTGTTCAAATGCAGACAATGATCAGTGGGGTATTCTATTGTAATTAATGAGATAATCACCGCAAGTCTTAGAAATTCCGTGGAACCCAATCCCAAGACATAGCA
>NW_016840782.1:0-878 GCF_001698545.2 Rhinopithecus bieti
GGAACATTGCCTGAGCCCTGTGATCCTGTAAAACAGTGATGGTTAAGAACTGACCCCTCCCCACAACTGTGCCCCCACTTTTACTGCAAGAAGCCCCTTCCCATGTGGCTTAGGCTGACTGGCGGATGACCATTTACCGAGGACAAGGCCAGACACAGGCCTTCAAACCCCCCTTCTCTGCCTTATAAGTGATTAGCTAAACTGCCTGTTCCCACTGATCGATCACCTCCCACCTTGAAATGGTTCTTCGTGGTGCAGTTGCGCCTAGGGGGTGGACTTGTCTTTGACTGTCGCCTTCCACAGAGGACGGTTAGGGTGGGCAGGAAAGAATTCTCTGCTACAGGTCTGCATTCCAGGCTGTTTCCAGAAGTGGGAATTCTGGTGCCCTGGAGTCTGGGAATGGATTTCTAGTGTCCCAGCTTCAGGTGGAGTTGAAATGGAGTGAGACAACCCACCACACCCATCTGGAGCCAGGAACTAGAGCCATTTTAAAGTGGTAGATTCTCCATAAGATTACAAAAAAAATGTGCTCAGCACGTTCTTTCTTTCTCATACGCATTTGGCCATCTAAAATGGGAATGGTCGTTTTTGAAGCATGAATGTAGTTTTAAATTTTGAGTATTGTAAACTTTAATGTAGCTTCTTAAAATGTTTGCCTGATTATCTGGAGATTTACTAAACCTTTGGAGTGGTAATAATGAGTTGATCTGTATGACTTTGCTTTCTATGATGCAATGAAAGCACTGTAATTAAAACCTCTGCAGTTGGGTCAGCAGGCTATTGGCCAAAAGAAATTCTGCCTTTTGGGTTTCTTTAACCAAACAAGGGAGTAGAGTGTAGGCCGAAGTGGCAAATTTATTTCAGAGCTCGTCAGAGCC
>NW_016840783.1:0-577 GCF_001698545.2 Rhinopithecus bieti
CACCTCTGATGACATCTCTTCCATCCCCAGGGCTAGATAAAGGAGGTTCCGGAAACCCTGGTAGTTGTGAAGGTGGCTCCCAGCTCTGACAGTCTTGAACCCTGCGGGCGCGGAGGTCACAAAGCAGAAGAACCGAGGGAAGCATCATCAGGCTTCGAATATGTTTGAACCAGAGATGGCAAATAGGCTGCAGCCAACTGAAAACACCAGAGATTCATGGTGGCCACCTGAGGGGTTGTGCTCTTAAAAAACAAAAATAAAAAATAAAAATTAAAAAATTTAAAAAGAAAGGGGTCAAGAATCCATCAGGTCTGACTGAGACGTGTATCAGTGACTAACACCCCGTATGGCAAAAGTACTCCGGTGCGCTTTGGGTACTCACAGCTTCAGCAGTATTCAAAGGCGTGTGCTTCCCTAAGACTAAGCCACGGGAATAGCCCCAGCAACACCGCCAGGAGAAACGTCTAACATGGATTTGGCTAGAAATACAGTTGTCTTTAACAAATTAACACTGAATAAATCCGGACTTATTACAGCCTGCGAGAATGACAGTCTCAATGATAACGGTTATCACTAC